>NC_035446.2:107392116-107617557 GCF_002127325.2 Helianthus annuus
ATGCGCAATTGCATATCGTACTATGAATGCTTAAGTATTAGTTAATTTTCCTCACCAGTTTGATTTTGTATGTCTCTAAGAATATGTCAAGCCGACATAGTGGCATATAGACAAATAAAGTTACAAATCAAACAAAGGGCTTATGCGTATTTTGATCATAACGATTAGGTTTTAAACTAAGGCTATAGTATGATTAATGGGGGCCTGAGTCGCATAATGATTCAACGGCTGTATTTCTCTGCTATAGTACTTGTTTAAGGCTAAAATGAGTGTTAACTCCTGATCAGGCTTATCTAACACTCATAGTAAATGATTACTCGGCTAAGTGGGAGAATGTAAGATTAAATATATTTATTTTATATTTAATCTAGTAGCCATTATAATCATTTACATTATATGGATCAAAATATATAACAATCCTATTAAATAATTAGTTGGTAATTGTTGATGGGCCTAATTACCCTTATTAACTAATTAGGGTTTCCTCCTAGGTGCATATATAAGGAGAATAATGTAGAGGTTAAGGGGTTAGACAATTTCACAAACCCTAATAGCACATAACATCAATCTCGCATCCCTCTCCATAACCGATTCCCTTGTCGGTTTCTTATCATCACCATCATTAGATTGCACCCTAAGGAGGAACCAGACCAAGATGACAATCATGTCAAAACTTATTGCTGTGTCTCCATCTGGATTCTCTGTTGGCCTGTACTGCTGCAATCAGGTATGTTTTCATGTTTTCCTTTACGCCTAAAACAGAACTGAACCAACATGTTCACTTACAAAAAAAAGTGCTATATTTCAGTGGTTCTAGATGATTCCTAATTAAACTCGTAGATCAGCTATCACATGAAAGTGAAAGATTGCACTTTATCCACATAGTTCTGTATACGACCAGGTAAAACAAATTATAAGTGTGACCCATTTGATAAAATGATGAATTCACACTTGATTAGTTCCACATATATGATTTAAATTGAAAAAAAAAATTTGGGGGTTTACTTACACACGGAGAGCTAATTCTTCAAGAACCAAGATCATGGTGGGTTCAGGTTGAAATTGGTCAAGCCGCGTTGCATTGATCGGCAAACAGTTTGTCAATTTTACTTGATGAAGAAGTAGAGGTGGCGAACTAAACAGAACCCTGATTGTACTTCTCCATTTGATCGACAACAAACTAAGCAATTAAGGGTTCTGTGCTTCTTGTAGGTGGAGGTTACTGGCGAGCAACGTGGGGAGAAATTGAACAGTTTCAACCGCTGTATGAAGAATGTAAATCTGAGAATGGGAATGGAAGGTTTGGGGACGATCTATAAATAACCTACAGGAGGTGCGGTTATAGTAGCAAGGATTTAGGAGGAGAAAAAGGATAGTGGGGTGAACCGAAAGAAACAAACTGCCCACAACCCTAGGAGCCATACATGGGAACATGGGGATGAATATTGCGGAGATAACTCCCAGCCAATGAAACCGCTCGTAACTTCAGTAATAGCGGTTAGAAAAGGGAGTTTAAACGGACAGGATTTAATCTCAGCAAGATCTAAGGGCTAAGAATGATTTGAGAGTTGGTTAGACTTAATGGGAACCATATATATATATATAATTAAAAATAAACTATGAAACCAAGTCAAATTCATGATTTCCTTCCCGCCACTTGCATTTCCCGCCACTCTTATCAGCACGTCTCATCTACCAAAACCGTTCGGATAAATTGCCAAGTATCACATCAATCGGACTTAACCGATGTGGACAACTCTCCATATAAGCTTAGACGACTCCCATAACCTACACACTTTCTCTACTCTCTCTTGATATCTCCCCTGGTTCTAGTAGCCTGGATATTCCGGCGAACCGACGACTACACCCTGTAAATTGTAACGACCCTGAAGCATCGAATACACATATTGTCGCTCATCTCCATCGTATTGCTGCCCTGCTAGGTTCCGACCATTAAAAACCACCAATGTGTGATGTGTGGAGCCTCCGACCACCCCTTCCCTACCGTGGAACCCAATAAGAAGTTTACCGCTTCTCGTCTTCGTAGCTGATCATCGGTACCTTTTATATGAGCCATAACGAACCGCCGATGCGTCATGAAAAAGGAAAAAGGAACTCAGTGACTCTCCATCTCGTCTGTTATTAGTCTGTTTCACAAGGTAATTATGCACATTTGAAGGCTTGTACATTGTACAATCATACCAATTTGTGCGTTCATTTCCATTGGCATCTAAAAATGACTATGCCACATGATGTCCCTCTTAAATTTTAATGAGAAATAAGTTTTGAATAATATGGATCAGTTGAAGTAAGTGGGTATATAATCAGTTAAAAGAATGCCTTTGGCATAATTAGTAATTTTTACAAATGATATGTTCATGACACCTTGCATGAGGATTTCATAAAATATTGTTGGTTTAACTTTAAAAAAACATTAATATATAAAACACGGTGTAATGCGATTTTTTAATCTTTACCAGTTTTGAAATGCTAAGTGAGAGTTCTTAAGTGTTGTATAATTTGAAATTTTAAATAAGTTATTCATGAATTTATATTTTGCTTAAGACATGTAAAGCAAACTTATATTTATATTTTTGCTTATAGGTGCAATCGGAGTTGGAATGAGAGAAACCAGAGATCATTATGTGACAGAAAAAGTTGAAGAAAATGCGCAAATAAATGACAGTAACAAAACTGCCACATAACTTTCCACGGAGTTTAGATATGATTTATGTTGGTAAACATATGATTCGAAAATTTATGGTATTGTTTTTTTGGATAGTTTTGATCTTTATTGTATGACATTTGTATAATTCGATTATTTTTTCTATATTGGATTTTGGATATTTATCTTTGGTATCACATATATATATTTATTGAAATTTGAATATAATTTTTGCAAGCAACAAATAAAAAATAACACAAAACTATGAAAATTGTGAAAAATTACTTAAAATTCGCAGCTAATTCCGTAACAAATATCTAAGATAATTCATAGCTAAACTAGTAAAAATTGTAGCAAATCTTTAGCAAATTTTTGTAGCTAAATCCGTAGCAAAAACTCCGTAGCCAAATATGTAGCAAAATCCTCATAGCTACAAATTCATAGCAAACTTTGTAGCTAAAATTCCGTAGCAAAATTTAATAGCTAAAAGTCTGTAGCAAAGTTTTGTAGCTAAAAATCCATTGCAAACATTTGTAGCTAAAGATCCGTAGGAAAGTTTTGTAGCTAAAAATCCGTAGCAAACATTTTCGTAGCTAATTCGTAGCTAAAATAGCGACGTCAGTTTTTGTAGCTAAACTCGTTGCAAAAATGATTTCGGTAGCTAAAATTCGTAGCAAATAAATTAGCGACGGTACTTGTAGCAACAAACAAAATCCGTAGCAAAACGAGTGTTTGCTATAAATTAGCTACAGATTTGACCATAGCAAATACATATTTTTGTAGTAGTGAATGTAGAAAAAAACACTAAACGATAACCGAAAGAAAATCAACCAAAATTTTTTATGGTAATGATATAGTTCGTATGAAACCCGTTGTCAGAGATGAGGAAATGGTACTGGGTGCTGGTACCGAATTTCCCGAACCGAAAGATCATAAGTACCAATTTGGTACCGACTTTTGGCGTTCTTGGTAACGGTTCGCTACCGGTTTTTACCTTCATATACCAGTACTGTAACCGGTATTTTTGGTACCAGTACCGATTTGGTATCGGTTGGCACCGAGCCCGTCGCTATCCCTGAAACTAAAAAAATAAATCATTAAAAGTTGAAGAAGAAAAACGTTGTACGATACCATTGTCTGTACGGTACCAGTGATCAGGGATGAACAAATGGTACTGGGTAGCAGCACCGAATTTCCCGAACTAAAAGATTTTCACTATCAACTCGGTACCGACTTTTGGCGTTTTCAGTACAGGCCGGTGCCGGTTTTTACCTTCATATACCGATACTGAACATGATCTACCGCTATTTTCGATACCGATTAATACCAAACATATCCCAATCTGTGATACTAAAATAAATCGTTGAATTAAATTTAAAAGTAAAAGAAAAGAATTATAATTATAATAATAATTATTATTATATTAATATTTTATTATACCTTCATATTGATAGAAGGGAAGGCTAGTACACTAAAAGGAAAAATCCTAAAAAGTATTTATCTTTTTGACATTTTTCTAACGTTTTGTCCCTTTGAATTTAGCTTGGTTATGCTTCTATTTTAGCAGGGTTATGTCTCTGCTTTAACATTTAGAATAATAAAAATGAAAAAAACTCTAACTAAAACATTATGAGGTGAAAAACACAATTGAATTTGATAACCTAAAACACAATGAAAATAAAAAACAACACAACTTACAAAAAACTCAAAATAGTAACTTTTGTTTATATACAATGATTGTTTATATACAATGACATGAACATAAAAGTAACCCTATTAGTAACAAATTAACAACAAGAACATGATGGAAATCAAGGGTACCACATGGTAACAGCCAAATCTGCATCCGACAAAAAGCTTTGATCAGAATTCTCTTCACCAAAGCTGAAAGTGGCGTCGTTAAAACGATTCAAAACGGCTTTGATCACATCTTTCTTCCCACCACAATGTGACGACGATGAAGAAGATGGTGATGATATCGTAAGATTGGGTGGTTGTGGTGGTGGTGATATGATGGTGGAGAACACATGGTGGTTGTTAATGAGATCACATTGGGGATTATATTGGTTGAAAATGGTGGAGAAGCAGGGTACTTGCTGGTTGAAGATATTATTGTTGTTGTTGTAGGCGTGTTGACTTTGGTCAAAGGAGAGACTGTAAGGTTCCATTAGTGGTGGGAGAGATGAAGAACATTTTATTGTGTCTTCATGGCTTCTATACTTGTTTATGCTTCCCAAGTTGTTTTGTTTTTCATCAGTTGTTTCTCTATTCTTGCAAAACACTCTACACAACACAAATCATCCTGTAATAATAATAATATCATTAAATTAACAATTATATATAAACATGTCCACTAAATTCTCATTCATAGCAAAACTACTTGTAATGTCGAGGAAAGGTTGGACGAGAGTAAATCTTTCATTCTATCCTTGAGGAATAAAAAAACTTTCCTAGTTAATATCAGTAATATGCATATGTATATATATGTGTGTAGATGTACATACGTATGTATGCATACATTATGTTTCAATAATGATTTTTTAGATACTATCTTTGAATGAAGTATATACACATTCGTGACATCAGTCAAGTTGTGTGGAATTAGATGGATGTGTTACTAGGGGCGTAGGATAGAAGGGGTGGGGGTGGGGGGGGGACCACCTCAGTTTTCGCTCGGTAGTGTCCGGTATGTAGTTTTTATATAGAATTTTTTAGGTATATACATTTTCGACCCCCCAGTTTTATAATTTTTAAGGTAGATACGTTTTCAACCCCCGATCAGAAATCTCAAGATTCGCTACTGTGTTACTACACATAGCCTGGTGAGCTCATTTATGGCAACACTGGCCAATTTCAAGTAGAATCATGAATATCATAAACATTTACACATGGTGCTTGGTATAAATAATAAACGAGAGAAAAACGAATGGTCTTATATAACATTTTGCGTATCAATATTAAAACAATATAGATATAAATGTATATTCTTTTCACACTTGTTATACTTAGAACTGGTTATATATATAATTAACAATTCACATACCTATAAACCATTAATATACTATATTTTTGCAAATGACCAGACTGATGATAACTTAATTAATTTGAAATCTTAGATATTTTCATTTTCAACATATACAAAAACAACTTGCATACGTTATCGGGTAACAGTACTCTTAAGTGGTTGGCCACATTTGGGCGGCCACTTACTTTTGTTTTTTTTTTTTTTTCATATAATAGTTATTTATAGGTGATGTCAAATTACAATTTTATCCCATGTGTAAAATTACGATTTCGCTCTCGATTCAAAATAAAATTTTGCTTTTGCCCATTGCTTAAATTTACGATTTAGCCCTCAGTTAAAAAATAAAATTTTGCCCCCAGTTCAAAATAAAAATATGGTTTTGCCCTCAGCTAGAGTCCTGCCAAATTACGATTTGGTTCCCACCCGGCTAAAAATTACGATTTTGCCCGCAGCTAAAATATTACGATTTTGCCCCCATTTCAAAATAAAAAAAATGGCTTTGCCCTCAGTTAAAAATATTATTTTACCTTCATTTTAAAATTACGATTTTATCTCCACTAAAAATTGCAATCTTGCCATCGTTTTTTTTTTTCCTTTTGGCAAAACCATGGTAGTGTTTTATTTTTCTTTGTTGACTTAATTTTGTTTTTATTCATGCCAAACAGCTGCCTAGCACTCGCTAATTGGTCCTCAAAATTATTGTTTTGCCCCCAACTCTAAGTTACACGCTTGTCATCGTTTTAGTTAATTTTTTTATCATAACTATGGTACTGTTTTTCTTTAATTGGTTAATTTGATGTGTCTTTTTTGATATCGTGTTATAAGTAGCATGTACACTAACCGACATAAAGACGTACATGTTATTAACCTAAGAAATACTCGGTGTGAGTGCCCCCCAACACGGGCGGTGCATAACTCTAGCTGCCTAACACTGGCTCATTAGTCCTGAAAAAATACAGTTTTGCCCTGAGCCAAAAACTACGGTTTTATCATCGTTTTTTTTTTCATAGCAAATTATATAGTCTTTTTTAATTGATTGAAAATATTCGGCCATTGCTCCGCAACGCGGGCGGGCGTCTAGTAGTTTATATAAAAAGATCATAATATTATATATTTTAATATCTTGTGATATCAAAATATATTAATCCGAATAAAAATATAATAAATCAGTCAATAAAACATTTTATTTTCATAGTCAAAGTCAAAACGTATATTCAAAGTATAAACATCTTACCTACACAGAATACCCCACCTTTTCACATACATGAACATATGTTGTATGTTCGTAATCCAATATTTATTGTGAATTATATACGTAAAAACATACATGAACATTTTTCACGATTTTCATAACTATTTAATTGTTTGAAAATAGCCATATCATAATTTTTTAAAACTTCAAATAGTTAAGAGAAATTAATACCTTGAGCGAAGAATCAACCGAAGGTGTTTGAGGACCTTGTAGTCTAAATTCATGCATTACCCAATTACTTTTCTTTCCCTTCGGTGCCCTTCCAAGATAGAAACAAGAGTCTTTCTCATGCCAACAAGGGTACGGTTTCGAAGGATAGATCTGTCTTTTCCCGTTGCCTTCCAGTACCCCGACACCGTGGCCCTATTTGTACGTAATCCGGTTGCATATTTTCGATCTCGATGGCTTATAAAAGTACCAATCCTTGCCTCCAACACATGCGGTTTCTAAAAGAATGAAGTATAATTGAGTACTTCAAATATGTTTTGTCCTTTATACATTCATGGATGTATATTTGATAAAAAGGGTAAAATAAAGCATATAAATGTCAACCATATTTATATGTTTTTTGGAACTATAATGTATCCACTATTGAATTCATCAGTAAATAAAATAGTTTATAGTGATTATCAAATGATTCCTATTATTGGATTATGAATATATCAAACATGAGAAATCGTGAAATAGTTATAATGTGCAAGTAGTTTAATGTGCATGATAAGACTACACATATTAGCTCTGTACGTGAATTATTTGATTGGAATTGTTCGTACCTTATCCGGATATTTTAATATTGAAACTGATATAACGTGTAACTAAAACTAAATAAATTAGTGAAATGTGAACACAATATTTTAAGTGGTCTTGATTTATCAATAGTATACTTTTAACATATACATATATGTCTTTATTAAAACTAAGGGTGTAAACGAATGGAATTAAGTTTGAAAGAATTCAAATTGTTTTTAGTATATATGGCTCTTTTTTACTACGAACTAGTTATTATATTATTATATTTATTATTATTATTATTATTATTATTATTTATTATTATTATATTATTATTATTATTATTATTAAATTATTATTATTGTTACGAATTAGTTATTATTATTATTGTTATTACGAATTAGGTATTATTATTATTATTATTATATTATTTATTATATTATTATTATTATTATTATTATTATTATTTTGTGGACATGAATGGGTGTTGTGTGAGGGCCAATCACGTGGGCAGTGGCGACAATTAAGCTTAAGCCAGGCCATCCCATGTTTGGCCACACTAGCTTGATCGCCTTCTTTTGAATTTATCATTTATGCATGAGGCTAAAGTGTCCAAAATCTAACAATAAATACAGAATATTATGTATTATTAGTTAGTAATTATCTCAATTTACAACTGTTTGGAAATTTTGTAACCATCTTAGATTTTTATTATTATTATTTTAGTTTTTTGGTCCAACCTTTATAGTCATCTTAGATATATTATTATTATTATTATTATTATTATTATTATTATTATTATTATTATTATTATTATTTTAGTTTTTTGGTCCAAATGTGAAAATTTGTACTTAACATGTACACGTATATGACATGCTCGGATATACTTTTCTATTTTCCTCCATGAAAATAAGACAATCTATTTGTATCCGTATCAAACACGTATGTGAAAAGCATTGATTATATCTATTTTCTATTTTCAAATGAAGATAAAGGGATAAATGTCGATTTCAATATAAAGTTAGTGAAAGGATATGCAATAGTGAAAGAACAAATAGTATCCGACTTTAATTACGTGAGTGACAACATAACACGTAGATTAGAATATATACATATACAGTACTCCTATCTTCACCTAGAGCCGTCCTCGAGAATCTCTCCAGCCTCCCGGCCAGCCATATCCACAACCACACATATTTACATACATGCATATTATATAATATATAATTATGATTTGAAACATCACTATGAAAATTTTGTATAAACTAATATAATCATTTTATTAAATATATAAACGAAAGCACTACTCGTTTATAATATATAAATGTGTTACTGGCCTTGAACACATCTTTAAATATAAGATTTTTATATTACATTAATTTTATAAGAGAGTAAAAATGTTAACATTTAAGATTTGATATATTAAATTTTAGATTTTCCTCCAACTAATTTCAAATTTCAACTCTTTATTTCGTTGACTTTTATTCATTACTTCTAACCACTTGTTCTTAGATATATATTCTCTAATATTTTTCATTCAATCAATCGATCAGAAAAAAGAGATAAAAAGATAATTAAAAGCGTTCATTTGGACTGAAGTCATTTTTTTAAATAGTAAGTCACGAGTTATTACTTACATTGCAAATGAACACTAATTAACAGGTCGCCCCCAAAGTATGACACGAAGATATGAAACGACTTTAAGTGTGTGCGTTTATCTTTGACATAGTTACATATAGGAGTTGTGCTCGGGTTGTCGCTCATCTATTTAATCCGTCAACTAGCCAATCCAATACGATTAACAACCTAGGTTGTATATTATTTTTCTGAAAGCGATTACTTAAATAATTTGATCAGTTTGGCCGTTTGTTTTTTCTTTTAACCTTTTTTAACCAATTGATTCAAGAATTGATCATGCGACGAGCTATATAATTTCGGTTATGGTTTAAAGGGTTTAAACTGGTCACTTAACCGTATTATCGTATTAAAATGATCTATACATACACATATATACACACATAGATATATAAAAGCAAGTTTTAGAATATTAATGGGATTCAAAAGCCACATCTTTCTTTTCCCCCTAATTTTGTAATCCATATGTTTTTGTTGACTTCCCACATTCTCTACCGCCACTATTTAGTTTTTAAGAATGGTTATATTGTATAGTGTAAAAGATTTGAATTACTTTTATTGATTCTATGCGTTTGAAAATGTATAGATGGCTTGTAGCTTATTGGATATTATTTCACATTTAATATAGTTAAACAGTTTGATTGGTTTATATGACTTCTATCAATTGTCAACATACATAACCGGTTTGGCGGTTTGGTTTTGAAAATATATACAACCAACCAAACCAGACTATAAGCATTCACATATAATCATCAATAAAAAAATTAAAAAAAATCGTTATTCGAAGTGAAATAGGTGCGGTTCACAACCAGAAACCATAACTCTAAGGTAGATCATGAGTTATGAAGATAGACAATCATATCAATTGGCATGTTAATGTACCGAAAGTGAGAAAAAACCTATAGAAAGTAAAAGTTAAAAAAGAATGAGTACCAGGAAGATCCCACGGCTCACACTTGTTTAGATCGATTTCAATAAGAAGAGGTGAACCAGAGAGAGAAAACTTGTTGAACAAGTAATCGCATATCAACTCTTCATCGCGGGGATGGAATCTGAAGCCTGGAGGGAGTGTGGCCTCAACCAAACTTATGTTGCTCATGTTGGATCAATGAGTTTGTGTGTGTTGTGTGTGTGTGTTAGAGAGAGCGCCAATAGAGAACTCCTTATATATGAAAATCTATAAGATTCCAGACTATCAATTATCTTAAATATAAAGTATGGTTGACTGATCAAAACCATCTTCAGTTCACATAATAGAAGGGTTATAATGGTCATTTAATAAATCATGATGTAATTAAGTGAGGCCAGGATTGGTCACCAACTTCAGTTCACATTTAACCACGTCTCATCACTCTTCATTTTTTCCCTCTAAATTAAGACTGATTTATGTAAGTTTTTTTTTCCTCCTGTTTTTACATATCTAGAGGTATAAAATAAACATATATAATAACTGCAGTTAGAAAATAAATTGTATAGGTTAGTTCACAGCTCCATGCTATTGTGTTGACTGATCTGTGGAGTCTATGGAAAATCGCGTAATGATGCGATTTTCAATAGTACCCAACCAAATGTTTTTAAAGTGCTGGAGGAGGTAAAATCTCTGAGTTTTCTTTTGGGTAAAAACAGATGAAAAATGGCGGCCATGACGTGGGAAGATTGGAGTAATTTCTCGCTTTTTGACTAATTTCGTTCTGGTAGTTAGTGATTGTCGTAATATGTTTTTTGTAATTGTGGTGCCTAGCACCTTGCTAGTATTTATAAATAAATTTCTGTTAGCCGTTCAAAAAAAAAAAAAAAAAAAACTAAAGTAGGCTTGAGTTTACTCAAAATTGAAACCGACGGTCAATTGAACTAACCTAATCTTTTTGAAAAAGGCGATATATTAAAAGCTCTTAAGCAAGCTGCTCAAGATATTAAAACAAGTACATGAAAATGAGATAACATACTGGAAAAGAAAGCTGTAAAACATAGAGACTCAATTACACTTTAGATACCCAGGCCACCTTGAACTCTTTACATTCCTTCTAGTCCAGCTTAATTGATTCCACCCTTGAGTTAATCCAAAAAAAGATAGGGCCTTTATTTCGCCTACTATTTTTGACAGTTGCGGAACTATTCCTTTGAATATTAGCTGGTTTCGTGCTAGCCAAATAGACCAGCAGGCTGTAGCCACAATAAGATACCCCGCCCTTTTCATTTAACTCGTTAGCTGCAGATTATCAAGATATTCAAGTGTCTCAATAACGCTGAGCATGTACCTCGGCAAAGGAACTTTTATCCATTATGAAATAGCTACCCAAACCTGATGAGCGAACTTGTACGTGATTAGTAGATGATCTGCCGACTCGACATAACCATCTGATGGATGATATCGGGACGTGTCTTATGACTAAGGCTTCCCGTGTTGGTATACCATTTAGTACTACTCTCCACAAGTAAACAATTTATTTTTTCGGTAACCAACTGATCCACTTTAGTACTCTTGTTTCAGGAATGGTAGGCATGTAATCAAGTTCCCTCTGTAGATCAAAGACCCGAAATGACTCTGTAACTGTACCCGATTGCCACAACCATTTGTCGCCCCCTTGCCCCATAATTTGGTTCTTGCAGTAGCAGTTTCCAGTCATTCTATTCCAACATATGTCTGTTTTGCACCACAGTTTTGTGCTACTCGATGTTGCCTTGCGTAAGTTGATATCTTTTCCCGAATCGTACATAATTTGTCAGATTCCAAAGTGAAAATATTAGGGAATAATGCACGCAAAGGTCTGCTGCTACCCAGACATCGATCCAAAAATACGTTTTGTCACCAATGCCCACCTTGACTTTCAACTGTTTTGCACTTTGACCGCCCGGTTCCCTGATGCCCTTCCCATGTTTATTATACCCTTCCACACCCCGCCCAACGTACTTTTAAGCGGTATGGGAGAGTAGTTACGGGAGCCTTGATGTATTGCCACAATGACCCTCACCCAAAGTTGTGATTGTTCATTTTAGAATCTTACACCGACCATTAACACTTTATTTATTGCCGATAAGCTTCCAACACCCAAACCGCCTTGTTCTATAAGTGCCACAACCTTTATACCAAGGAGGCCCACTCATCTTGTTGTTGTCGATACACCCACCCCATAGGAATTTCCTTCGGATTTTCTCTAAACGTTAACCACTTCCACCGGAGCATTAAACAAACAGAAGTAATTGGTAGGGAGATTTTCCTAGTAGGGGTGTTCAAAACCGGATATCCGAATATTCGGATATCCGAAATTTCGGATATCAGATTTCACTATCCGAATCCGTATCCGAAAGTTCGGATATCCGAAAATATAACTTTTTATTTTTTATTATTTTTTCATATTCGGAAACAGATATTTTGGATAGTTTCGGATATCCGAATATAAGTTTTCGGATATTTTTTTCGGATATTTCCGATATTTTTAGGATATTTCCGGAGATTTTTCGGATATTTTCGGATACTTCGGATATTTTTGGATATTCGGATATCCGAAAAAATGAAAATTAAAATTCGGATATCCGAAATATCCGAAAATTTTGAAAATCACTATCCGAATCCGAATCGAAAACTTCGGATATCCGAATTTCGGATATCCGAAATTTCGGACATCCAATTTTTCGGATATTTCGGATTCGGATATCGGATATTTCGGATCGGATTGATACGGATAGTTTTTTGAACACCCCTATTTCCTAGTACCGCCTTGATAATTGTTAACCTACCGCCAAATGAAAGTGTTCTTGCCTTCCATTGTGATAACTTGTTTTCAAATCTTTCCCACAATCGGCCGTCAATTTTTATCAGACCCATATTCGCACCTACCGGTACCGAAATGAGCGGTTATAAAGAAAACTAGGTTTTGTGTTGACCTATAATTAAAAATGACTAATGCTCACTAACATTGATATAACTAACTTTTTTTAACGACAAAGAATTTCACGTGTAAACTCACCCGACTTGGGCTATGTCCAAGGTCGACTCCTCGACCACCAAGAGGACCATGCCCCCCGATGCGCGGGAACCAGAGGAATCCGAAAACCCTCGCCCCCGTCAGGTTCGAACCCGGGATTAAAGTCCCGATTGGTCCCTTCACCTAGATGTCCTTTTGAAAATGGCCCAAACAAGAATCGAACCTATGTCTCCACTAAGGAGGACAAACCAATTACCACTAGGGGAGGATATAACTAACTTATTATTAAGGATCACGTTGAATAGGTAAGATTTAATTGAATATTTCACGTAAGACTAGTAGTTAATTGTTTCGTCTAAACATTTGAAACTGATCATTACGATCTAGAAAAAATAATAATGAATAATCCATTCCAAAATGCAATCCCAAGTGACCCTATAGAAATCGAAACACAAATCGATCCATTTTCAGGTAATATCTCACAATCATAGTCCTTAATCAGTTCTAACCAACACCTCTATCCAACGTTGAAATCCTTTGATTCGAATGAATACTTTAAACTCCTATGATCCAGGTAGATGGTTCTTTTAACCACCATGAAGGTAACACCTCCATATCTTTAATGTGAAAACCATTGCAACGATTTCCATGTCATGGTGGGTTGTTATATGTGTAGAGGTATAATATAAACATATATAATAACTCAGGGTCGGCCCAGAGGTGGTGCGGGGTGGGCGATGGCTCAGGGCCCAAAGCCTCTGGGCGCGAATTTTCTTTTTAATAAAGTTACGCTATAGAACATAGAATATATAAGTACTGAATTGGAAAATGATATGACGAGGCACATGGTCTGGTGGTTCACATGTCACTTTATTAGCAAGCAGACCTTAGGTTCTACTCTTGATTGCTTCAATTGTAGTTGATTTTTTTTCTTAATGTTGTTACCTACGCATTAAATGCAAATGACATTAATTGACTAATTTTGTGTTACATTAAATCCAAATGAGAACCATAGTTACTTCTCAAATCTAGTTTAAAAATGATTATTTATATTAAGTTCTTAAAATATTATTCAATCTACCAACTAGTTTTGTGTTCCATTTTTTTTTATGAAAAAAGTCTTATTTGTTTTTTCTCCTTTCAACTCTGTTGTATTTTTTCTTAGGCCTTATCACTATAGATAGGATTATTGTCCGCCTAAATAGCCACTAATAAATTCTCTTAGATCCCTTCGGCCTATACAAGGAAAGTTGGAGCACATGCCACCCTTATTATGGATAGACTGTATAGATCAGTAAGATCATGATTATATTCAGCAAGAATCCCTTTCGTGTAGATACAGAACACATCAAGACATTGACACCCCAAGGTATAGGATCCATAACCCGAAACATTGAGTGTTCATCTAGTGTCACAACCTCAAATTCCACATGGGCGGAGTAGATACCGCAAGGCGTGTGTGACTGACCAGGATACAGCCACCAATCATACTGAACAATCAGAAAAATATAAAATAGTTCACCAACCAAAAGATTAGTGAGTACCATAGTTTAAGTCCAAGAGTTTTTTAAGTCCAAAGCAACCAGTTTAAGTAAGTAGCAGAAGCATAAGCAAAATAGTTTAAACATAAGTCCATAATTCATTATTAAAGGACCCAACACGCGGGTTAAGACGACCTCTACACATCCCCAAGATGCAAGCTCCAAAGTCATTGAGTACCTGCAAAGCATGCGTGTAACGCCCGGCTCTTTTGTACTTTCCATTTATAGAAAGTTTTGTTCGTATTTCTATTTTTGGAAACTTTGTGTTCTTGTAATCGTTCCTTTCTTTGTAATCATTGTCAAACCGAGACTTGGATCATTAATGAAGCTTATATTTTGTTACATCTATGTTATACGCATTCTATGTATGCTCGTATGTTCGATTTGGTGAATCAATCTATGTTTAATCGTGATTCTTGGAAACTATGTGCGAAACTTGTAATTAATCTAAACTTATGCATGGATCGTGTTTTGAACGAGAACGACACTTGAATTGATACTTATACGCTTGATTATACTTGGTTTATACTCCTCATACATAATCGTTTCTTAAACTATGCCTTTATGGCAAATATGGCCCTTAAATACCTTAAAAATATCAATTACACAACTATAGGGGCTAAATTGTAATAAATGAAACTTTAACCCGGAACCACAAAGGGCTCGCGGCCGGCGTTAACTTGCCTGGATATCCCAGGCGGGCCGCGTCGACCCCCAGGTCTGCAGATAATATGGACAGTCGCGACCAGCTTCAATTTTGAGCGGGATTTCAAGGTTTAAACCGAGTTTTAGCACTTGTAAACCCCTCTAATCAACCCTAATCACTTCCCTATAAGTGCCCAAGGTCCTCCAAGCACTTGGACACTTTCATCACACTCAAATCTCTCAAAAACACTCTCAAGTTCCAGCAAGAATCTGCATTTTCGGACAGATTCACACTCTTGCACTAAACTTGGTATAACTTGCTCATTTCTTAGCGAAATTACTTGATTCTTCTTCCTACTTGCTTGGTTAATCATGGAGTTTGATTCCTTGACTTCTCCTTGGAGAAATCAGACCTGGAATTGCTCTGAAATCGACCAAAAACTTTCTGTTTTGTTACATACTTGTTTAAACTTCATCCAACTTGTGTCTAACACATCTCACACCAATGTCCTAATGCTTACAACCCCTCTTATGGTTGGTTAAGCTTAAAAACATGGTTGAGACACTTAAATCAGAGGATTAAACCTCATAAACTTTCTGTTTTGTTAGGGTATTTAACCCACAAGTCATGTCAAGCTTAGACTTTGATGAATGAGTGATTGTGGAACAACTTGGGTTGTTCCAACGTAAAATCCCCACATGATTTGATGATTTCTTTTAGTTTAGATTATTTACATACTTGTATTAACCCTAGTTCGTGACCCTCCTTGGTTGTCTTTACCTCAAGTGAAGTGGTGAACATTCAAGGGGTCCCTAAATGGAAGCATGTTCTTCCTACCCCGTACATGACATTCATGAATAACTCGAGGTGCCTAAACGAAGATCTTAATCTTCTACCTCCTACTTGAATTATTGAACTTAATAATATGTAATACTTAATATATATATACACACATTCGAACCTTTAATATTAAACTTGTGTTTATATGTTAAGGTAGTAGAATGACATCTAAGACTTAACACTCCAAGTATGATTCTAATGGGCTCACTACCCATGAAATACAATATAACCCTAGTGGTTACGTAGTGTCATATAAGAGTATGAGTTGAAGATTATTATTTTGATATCATACTTTATGTTATGTTAAACTCCAAATTTATAATCTTCCGTTATACGCCAAACTCACACACCTACGTTTCCTTGTGTAGAAGGACTAGGTGCTCCAACTTAATCCATCCACCAAACTCGCTCGCGGGATTTCAAGTGGGAAAGCTTGCAACCACCTTGAGTATACTCGAACCCATTTTTTTTTACTTTTAAACACTTTGGGTGCAACATGTATTCTATACCAAACGCACGTGACACTTGAAACTTATTTGAAACATGCTCTATCTATTTAAACATGAAACATGAAACTTGTGATACTTGAGACTATTTTGTGCCATGTGAACGTTTAATCCCTGTGTGTAGTTCCGCCTTAACAATAGTAGCGCTATAGGGGTAATGCACCCCCCCCATTTGTAGTCGAGGGGTATTGTTAGGAGGAGACATGTTAACCTCCCGTGAAACTTTGGGATAGGCACTTTAACGCATTGGAAACTTGGGCTATCACTTGGACTGCGTAAACTAGCATGGCTGAAACTATTTTATTATGTTCATGTTGGATATGAGTTTTTATTCTATTATGCTATGTAAACAAACTTGTATACTCGCTCTTTGTCTTTGCATTGAAATTCTATTTTAATACATGTTGCAGGTTGATTATTGAAGTATGGATGATTGATGAAACAAGTTTAGGGTGGACTAGATACACACCTAAATTTATCTATCTTTTGTTGTTATGTTATTTGTTGAAACAATGTTGTTATCTCCTTTTGAATTCGTATGACATTTAGTTTTGAAATGAAATTTGAATTTAATTAAATATTGTCACATAGTGTTATGACGTCTCTAGCAATCTATACACACTTCGTCTCATACCAATGTTTCCGCCATCGGTTGGGGTGTGACAGATTGGTATCAGAGCCATAACTATAGGAAATTAGGAAAATTGCCATGCTTTTGCCCTAATCTATAGTTCTAGGAGTTTTGCCTCTTATTTGTTGTTTAAAACTTTTGTGCTCTACCATGCATGCTTCCTAGCTATACTTTTGATTAAATTTATGTGCCTTTCCTAAGGCTAACACTAATACACTTATGCTATTTTTATACTCTTGTAACTCTAACGAGAAGAATTTACCAAAATAGGCGTGAAACCCACAATTTGGTAAACGACTCTCATTCTACCTTTAATCTATTTTGCACGAAATTTCACCATTAAGCTAGGAGTGACATCCACAACTTAATGGTAATTTCCATTTCAACTCTAGTGGACCCTCGTCAAAGTGTCAAAATTTTATTTTGATCGACGAGTACCAACCACATTTAGGGTACGAAATCGTCAAGTTAGGGGTGAAACCCGCATCTCGTCGATTAAGTCCCATTCCTCGATTTTTATTCTCGCCAAAGTCCCGAATGTTTCAATCATTTAGAGATATGTAGTAACCGGAAGGGTAAGATACCGTTAATCGCTACTCGACGAGAGTATCTTACTTATAGGCCAAAGCACAATATCTCTAATTCGAAAGAACTTTCGACCCACTTTGGAATAGTCGACGTTTCTCTACCCGAAACAATCCAATGTTTTATTGAGCCTTTCTTTTATGTATCTCAATTTACATGTGATTTTATACTTGAATGTTCATTCATTTCCAAATGTCGTTTTAATCATTTTCGCACGTTATCGCAATCACAAACAATAATAATCCCTCGTGAACAAACTAAATTTACAATGCTTTCGTTTATTCATGTTATGCTATGTGGAATTCATGACTATGCTATATGAAACGTTTAAACTTTTATGTTATGTGAATCAAATTGAAACTTTCATGCTATGTGAATCAAATTGAACCTTTTATGCTATGTGAACTTTTATGCTATGTGATCAATTTCGTTTTCTTAAACAAACATTATGACCAAGTCTCACCTATTCGTTCTTTTGAATCTTAGATGTCTTCTCGTCACTCCAAACGCGTCTAAGAAGTCAAAGTCTCGCTCCACAAAGAAGATGATGGCTTTCATGGCCGATCAATTTGCTCGCGTCGTCCCAAAGGTCATTTCCGAGATTCTAGCCTCTGAAACTCCTCACTCTTCCGTCGACTCTAAGGTTGAAGCACGCAAGCCCGTCTCGTTCAACTTCAAGCACTTTTCATCATGCAATCCAAAGCCATTCACTGGCAATGATGGGGTGACCGCCATGCTCGAGTGGTTTGACAGCATAGAGGTCACGTTCATCAATAGCGAGTGCCCCGATGAGCTCAAGACGCGCAGCGCGACTGGGGTATTCCAAGCCCGAGCTCTCGAGTGGTGGACGAATGAAAGAAACATCCGTTCGAACAAGCTGGCATATGCTTTGACATGGGAAGAGACTAAGGCCCTGATGATGGATGTTGTGTAACACCCCGTGTTTTCCAAAAGTCAAAGCCAAAGTCAAGTGTTGACTGTTATTGGAATTAAAGATTAATAAAGATTAATTTCATTTTAGTTTCATTTGATTTTCCGTATTATTTGGAGTAAGTGTTGTATAATCAAACTAATCGACCGATAATCGAGCTGTGAATCAACGACCGACTGTGAATGATAGGAAGTAAAATGCAATAAAGCTAGTCAATCAATAATCAAGCTAATCAAATCAATCATCAAACTCAAGTGTGGAGATTTTAATGCTTTTATACGTGTGTGTGTGCCTTATGTGTTACTTGTGCATGTTTATTTTTATGTTAAAGTGTGTGGTGAATCAATCAAATCAATCAAGACTCAAAGGTGAATCAAACTCAATGGAAATCGAACCCGAATGGTTGTAAGGATGCCTTGTATGTTAGATATAGTAGTTGGAACTAAAAGTAATTTGATTAGGAATTCTATCATTCTCAAAATCATCGTTCATCGAAGTCGAAATATCAAAAATCGTCGCAAAACACTCAAAACCAGGCAAGCCGATCGAACAGGGCAACCTGATCGAACAGGCTAGCCGATCGAACAGGCTGTTCGATCGGACAGCTGCTCGATCAGGGAATGCTGTTCGATCAGCTGACCCTTTCCTCTTTTGGAAGCCTATAAATAGGGCTGTCCTTGTCAAAACTTTCCACTTTTGGAAAAGCTCTGACCGATCCAGCCTCTTCTTCTCACTAAATCTCAAGATTACTCTCAAACCGGTAAGTATTTCGCTCTAATCTTTGTACGTTTTTTGACCCTTAATCGTTCTCCATCTTTCTATCTTTCAAAATCTGAATTTCATCCATGAAATCACCAAGATCTAGGTGTTCTTGAGTGATGTCATCATGGGTGTTCTTGGTGTTCATCAAGAACTTCATGTTCTTGACTTCATTCAACATGAATAAGCTAGATCTAACCGATTTCCACATAATAACCTAAAATCTTCCAAAGATCTTAACATTTCACGGCTGGAAAAGGATTGGAAGATGGGTTTTCATCTATCTTTCAACTCTTTCACACTCAAAAAGGTGAAAACGAGACTTGAACCGATTTACAAATCACTCTAACAAACACATGGTTCAAGATTCGGGTTCTACCAAGAGATATACCGATTCCGGGTTAAACGTTAAACTTAGGTTCAAAACCGTCTCTGACCGAGTTTGGGTGATTCCTGCTCGAGTCAGTAGACTAAGTAGGGACCTCAGTTTTGTGTTCAACTCGTAGTCAAAATATCTCTAAAACATCAACACTAACGGGAAGAATAACAAGTGTCAAGTGATGGGTTAACCGAATCGAGAAGCTGGCCGAACGGCTAGGCTGTTCGATCGAACAGCCCAACCGAACGACTATGCCAGCACGATCGACTAGGCTAACCGATCGACTAGCACTTAGTCCACAAACTCATGAAGTGTAGTATTGACGAGGTACTGTTCGACGACTACGCCACTCGATTTTAATCGTTACTGCTCGGATCATGAGATACTATACTTTAAAACACTAGACTTTTTGAAAACATGGAATGTCACCCGATCGAGCCATGCTAACCGATCGAGTGACATCTTGCCAAGTCTGCAATGCTAACCGATCGGTTGGGCTAACCGATCGAACAGCTGTTCGATCGACCAGCTTGAAAGGTAGTACAAACCATCATACAAACACATCCTTCACATCAAAGGAATAAACAATCCACTTGAAGGAACCAGCCGATCGAGCCAAGCCAGCCGATCGAATGGATTTCGAACGGACTTCCAAACCAATCGAAACAGCCCACTCGATCGAACTGCTGTCCGATCGAATGGCCTACTCGATCCAAGCACATTGTTTACTTTTCCGCGTTACTCATCGTGTGTTATCGAACTATTCAGGCTAACCTATTCTCAGTGCTCCCTTCAATCCACGATCAACCACTGTGAGTATACTCGACCCCTTTTTGCTTTCAGCACTTTTGGGTGTTACATACGTAAACTATCAAAATCACAATCAACACAAACTATTTGAACGCTAACCTACTTGCATGTATTACTTGTCTAAATGATTGCTGTTTATTATGTTTACACGTGGAGTGCTATCTACCTGCTTTAGCAACGTAGTACTATAGTTTGGACTCAGCACCCGTTCACACGGGGGTTGCTAAGGACAATTACTTGCATGGATTACGGTGGTAATCATGTATTGCGAACTGTCTCGGACAGTCAACTCGAAGTCGTTGGTATCGATGGTCCCATGTTTGATAATTTACATGCATCGTTTGCCCTTGTGTACGTGCTTGGTTATGCGTAAACTATTCGAACTCTATATGCTATATCAAACTTGTGTACTCACCTTTTACATTATATGTATTGACTTTTATTTTAACGTATGTGACAGGTGTTTAAGCTACTAGCGTGCTAGGGAAGCGAGGCAATAATAAGCTTTTAGGAGCCTGTGACCTTAGGACAGTGTCCACGTACCTGTTCCAGGGCCATAATTATCTGTAGATCTTGTACTGGCCACCTGTAGTCAGTAAGATTTACGGATAAGCCGTCTAGAAGTCTTAAAACAATATTTACTTTCGGTCTGTAATAATTAAGAATTTGACGTTGTCGGAACAGTTCCCATATTGTTTAGTTGATTTCTATGATAACTTGTTATTATTTGGACACGGTATGCGGACGTGTTATATAACTGAATTGTATGATAGTTGTTATGGAAACTTCTGAACAATCTGTTTCGCTCAGTGGCCCGCCCCGATGATTCCGCCATCGGTTGGGGTGTGACAGATTGGTATCAGAGCCATAACTATAGGGAATTAGGTTAGACACGATCTAGTCCGGATCGCTGTCTTAGAGACCTAGACTATAGTTAGGAACCAAGAGACCAAGTTTATGTGCTTATTTTATGTTGTTTCCTTCTATTCTATCATTACATCCGACTCCGAGCCAAATTTCGTAATTTGGACGGGATTAGGAGTGAAACCCGCAAATTCCTGCCTAAAATTACAAATTCTGCCAATAATTTTGTGCGATTTTCTATCAACAAACGGGGGAGAATTATACCAAATTAGGGCTGAAACCCGTAATTTGATTGAAAACTTTCCTCTAGATTTTTTTAAAACAAGGAAGAAATTGCTGAGCTAGGGGTGAAACCCTAACCTTGGCAGTTATTCCGACTGTATTTATCTCGCCAAGGCAATTGACGGACTCCAACGACCTGAACTCACAAGTATGACCTAGAATGCGCATGCATAATGCCCAAGAATCGAGGCAGAAACATGTCCCCTAGAGTCGAAAGTGACGACAAGTCAACTGTGAATAGTTAAATTGCCATGGTTAGTCGAAGTCTAGTAGCCGCAGACAATCCATTTCCGATTTTGAGTGTTGCTTTGTTGATTTTATATGATTTACCTGTTTACGTGTTTTAAGATTTGTTGGTTACTCGATTTTGTTATCAATCTGCACGACTTGTATTGCCATTCTATCTCGAATCAATTCTCAGCTAAAACAGTCTAAGCGATATTAGGATGTTATATTACGCTACACGACATGTTATATGCGATCACTATATTCGATAACTTAGAGGTAGTCAGAAAACTGAGTGTGCTACTATGTAGATGCTAGGGGAATTATGTGATAGTAACTACCTCTGTGATAAAATTGCGTACGTGTTTAGGAAATTAAGTGCTCTATTTGCTTAATTGCTTATGTGCCCTAATTGCTTCTGTGCTTATGTGCCTCTATGATTATGTGCTTATGTGATTATATGTGATACGTGACGAGAGATGCGACGTGATTCTGAGCTTTAGAGATCTAAGAACGTGTGAGACCCGAATTCGTTGTGTTGAGCCTGTGACGATGTCTATTGCAGACCATGTCGTCATCTGGACAACCTAGATCACACTCGCGTCTTACCCGTCAGGAGAAAAGAGATCGACGTCTGGCTGCTATCATCTCTAAGACCGTGGCGAAAGCCGTCAGTGATGTGTTCGAGAACGCAAGCAAGTCATCTGAGGAATCCCGAACCCTCACGCCCAAAGACTCCAACAAAGCTACTTTTAGCTTCAAACAATTCAAGGCATGTGGGCCAAAAGAGTTTACCGGTGAAGATGGCCCTACGGCTCTGTTTCATTGGTTTGACTCGGTAGAAGTCACCCTTCGTCAAAGCGGATGCCCAGATCACCTCCGTACTCTCAATGCTACCGGTGTCTTCCAGTCGCGAGCTTTGGACTGGTGGACCGCAGAAAGGAACAAGCGCGGGAACGACGCTGCATACGAGCTGACGTGGAAAGAATTGAAAGCGATCATGATGGACGAGTTCTGTCCTCCCCACGAACGCCAAAAGTTGGAGGATGAGTTCTGGAGTATCAAGCAAAAGGAGGGAGACAATGCTGGTCTCACCGCCCGTTTCAAGCAATTGAGTATCATATGTCCCGACCAGGTCAAGACTTCTGACATGACCATCAAGAAATACATCCGTGCTCTTCCGGATTGTGTCGCAGATTTTGTTCACGCCTCCAAGCCCGCAACGATCGAGGAAACCTACCTACTCGCTGCCGAGATTAACGACAAGCGAGTTAAGGCTGGTTTCTGGGATAAGCCATCTAAATCTGGGATAAGCCATCTAAATCGTTACATCAAGTTACTGCCGCATCAACCGACAACCCTACTGCTCAAGCCTCCAAGTCTTCGAGAAGAAGAAAGAAGAACAAAAGTTGCGCTGCCGCAACCACTGCTGCTCCACTACAGTCTGTACCAGCCCAGCAGCAACAGCCACAGCGTTCAGCGCCAGTGATCAATGCGCCGCCAGCGAAGCGTGCGTACACCGGCCCCCACCCACTCTGTGCTACATGTTCCTATCATCACCCGGTGGGTGTGGCCTGCCGATTCTGTGCCCACTGCAACGTTTACGGGCATTTCACTGCGAGTTGCCGCTATGGTCCCCGTCAAGCTCAAGCCCAAGTCACTGCCAACCAAGCTCTACTCCCAGCTCCTCAAGCTCCTCAAGCTGCACAGGCCCCGGCAAACAATGTTCGGACCTGCTTTGCATGTGGTGACCCTAACCACTTCGCAAACCGGTGCCCGAACAGGGTGGTGAAACAAGAAGCTCAACAACCCCAGCAACAACAACAACAGCCTCAACAGCAAGCAGCTCACGCCAGAACTTTCAACATCAATGCACGCCAGGCTCAAGCTGATAACAACGTGGTCAATGGTACGTTCCTTGTGAATGGTATATATGCATCATGTTTGTTTGATACTGGAGCCGATAACTGCTTTGTGTCATTTGAGTTTGAGAAACTTCTTAGACGTAAGCGCTCTTATCTTTCGACACCCTTCGAAGTGGAAGTCGCTACCGGAAGAACCATTGCCGTCAATTCTGTGCTCCGTGATTGTACCCTCAAGCTCAACAATCATATATTCCCGATTAATCTCATTCCTATGCAACTCGGAAGTTTCGATGTCATAGTAGGCATGGACTTTCTTCGCGAAAACCGTGCTGAAGTTGTGTGTTCCGATAAGATGATTCGTTTTGTGCTAGCTAGTGGTGATATTCTATGTGTGTATGGTGAAACTACTGCGAAAGATCTCAAGCTCATGTCCTGTCTTCAAGCTCGCAAATATCTCCGCAAGGAATATCGAGCCTTTTTGGCCAACATTGTTGTAGCAGAGACGGACAAGAAAAAGAAAGTTGAAGTCAAGGATGTCCCCGTTGTCCGAGAATTTCCTCAGGTGTTCCCTGATGATCTTCCTGGATTGCCTCCTAGTCGGGATATCGACTTTCGAATCGACCTTATTCCAGGAGCCAACCCAGTGGCCAAAGCTCCGTATAGACTCGCTCCCTCTGAGATGCGAGAACTCTCAAACCAACTCCAAGAGTTACTGAGAAAGGCTTCATTCGCCCGAGCACTTCTCCATGGGGCGCACCAGTCCTTTTCGTCAAAAAGAAGGACGGGTCGTTCCGAATGTGCATCGATTACCGGGAATTGAACAAGCTGACCATCAAGAACCGCTACCCCTTACCAAGAATCGATGATCTGTTTGACCAACTACAAGGTGCTCAGTGTTTCTCCAAGATCGATCTACGTTCAGGCTACCATCAGTTGCGGATTCAAGAGGAAGACATACCCAAAACCGCTTTTCGAACCCGATACGGCCACTACGAATTTGTTGTCATGCCTTTTGGTTTGACCAACGCACCCGCGGTCTTCATGGATCTGATGAATCGCGTGTGTAAACCGTTCTTAGACCGTTTCGTCATTGTATTCATCGACGATGTCCTGATCTATTCCAGATCGAGGGCCGAACATGCGCAGCATTTGCGATTGGTTCTCGAGTTGCTTCAGGGAAATCAACTCTACGCCAAATTCTCCAAGTGTGAGTTCTGGTTGGAGGAGGTTCAATTTCTGGGTCACATTGTGAATAGTCGAGGTATACACGTTGATCCCGCAAAGATTGAGGCAGTCAAGGGATGGGTTACGCCAAGGAATCCGTCAGAAGTTCGCTCTTTTCTCGGATTAGCTGGTTACTACCGGCGATTCATCGAAGGATTCTCAAAGATTGCTGTACCACTTACCTCCCTTACTCATAAAGACAAGCCTTTTGTGTGGGGAACCGCGCAGGAGACTGCTTTCCAAACCCTCAAACACATGCTGTGCCATGCACCAGTTCTTACACTGCCGGACGGAAGCGATGACTTCGTTGTCTATTGTGATGCTTCAAACCTTGGACTTGGCTGTGTTCTCATGCAACGAGACAAGGTTATAGCTTACGCATCTCGACAGCTCAAAATCCACGAGAAGAACTATACAACCCATGACCTCGAGCTAGGCGCAGTTGTCTTTGCCTTAAAGATTTGGCGACACTACCTGTATGGTACAAAGTGTACGATCTTCACCGATCACAAGAGCCTACAACATATCTTTAACCAGAGAGAACTCAATATGCGTCAACGCCGATGGGTAGAACTTCTCAACGACTACGACTGTGAGATCCGTTATCACCCAGGCAAGGCGAATGTAGTTGCAGACGCCCTCAGCAGAAAGAATTACGTGTTAGGTGTTCGAAACATCCAGGCTCAGTATAACCTCGAAGCTCTCATCCGCGAAGCACAACACGCTTGCTTTAACGAGCGTACGTTGAAGAAAGAACGAATCTATCACGATGGAACTCAGCTCGTGAGCAAAGCCAACGGGATATTCTATTATCTGGACCGAATCTGGGTTCCGAGGAGGACAGATTTGCGAAAGATCATCATGAACGAAGCCCACAAATCCCGATATTCCATTCATCCCGGTGCGGACAAAATGTACCAGGACCTTCGCTACAAGTACTGGTGGCCTGGGATGAAAAGGGATATTGCTCTATATGTTGGTAGCTGTTTAACTTGTGCAAGAGTCAAGGCTGAACACCAAAGACCTTCAGGCTTACTCGAACAACCGCCGATACCCGTATGGAAGTGGGAAAGCATAGCTATGGATTTCATAACTAAGCTTCCGACCACGCCATCAGGTCACGACAGTATTTGGGTTATAGTCGACCGTCTCACCAAATCAGCCCACTTTCTGCCAATACGAGAAGACTATAAGGTGGCCAAGCTAGCCCAAATCTACACCGACGAGATCATTAAGAATCATGGTACGCCTCGAGACATCATTTCTGATCGCGATGCTCGGTTTACATCGAGATTGTGGGAAACCTTTCAAGCAGCTCTTGGTACGACGCTGAATTTGAGTACCGCATTCCACCCGCAAACCGACGGGCAGACTGAAAGAACGATTCGTACTATTGAAGACATGCTCCGTGCGTGTGTTATCGATTTTGGTGGTAGTTGGAGCAAACACCTACCGTTGGTCGAATTTTCGTACAATAATAGCTATCACTCCAGCATCGAAATTGCACCTTTCGAAGCCTTGTATGGTAGGAGATGTCGCTCGCCTATTGTATGGCACGAGGTCGGTCATTCACAATTGACTGGGCCCGAGATTCTGCAAGAAACGACTGACAAGATCCACCAGATAAGGGAAAATTTGGTGAAGGCCCGGGATAGACAAAAGATGTACGCCGATAAACGACGCAGGCCCCGCGAATTTGCAGTTGGCGACTACGTGCTCCTAAAAGTATCACCTTGGAAGGGAGTAGTCCGATTCGGCAAAAGAGGGAAACTTGCGCCTCGATTTGTTGGACCTTTTAAGATTCTGGAAAGGATCGGTAAAGTTGCCTACAAACTCGAATTACCGGAGGAACTCAGCAATGTCCACCCGACTTTCCATATTTCAAACCTTCGAAAATGCGTAGCCGACCGCGACGCAATAATACCACTCGACGATCTTCAGGTCAATGAGACGCTACACTTCGTGGAAAAGCCTGTCGAAATCATGGACCGACAGACCAAGCAACTCAGACGCTCTCGCATTCCTATTGTAAAAGTACGATGGGAAGGCAAACGAGGCGCGGAGTTCACTTGGGAACTCGAAAGTGACATGAAGGCCAAGTACCCGCAGTTGTTCAGTTAGATCTGAAGCATCAAATTGGTGAAATCACACGGCGATGTACGGTTCTCGGCCTAATTTCGGGACGAAATTCCCTAAAGGAGGGGAGACTGTAACACCCCGTGTTTTCCAAAGTCAAAGCCAAAGTCAAGTGTTGACTGTTATTGGAATTAAAGATTAATAAAGATTAATTTCATTTTAGTTTCATTTTGATTTTCGTATTATTTGGAGTAAGTGTTGTATAATCAAACTAATCGACCGATAATCGAGCTGTGAATCAACGACCGACTGTGAATGATAGGAAGTAACAATGCAATAAAGCTAGTCAATCAATAATCAAGCTAATCAAATCAATCATCAAACTCAAGTGTGGAGATTTTAATGCTTTTATACGTGTGTGTGTGCCTTATGTGTTACTTGTGCATGTTTATTTTTATGTTAAAGTGTGTGGTGAATCAATCAAATCAATCAAGACTCAAAGGTGAATCAAACTCAATGGAAATCGAACCCGAAATGGTTGTAAGGATGCTTGTATGTTAGATATAGTAGTTGGAACTAAAAGTAATTTGATTAGGAATTCTATCATTCTCAAATCATCGTTCATCGAAGTCGAAATATCAAAAATCGTCGCAAAACACTCAAAACCAGGCAAGCCGATCGAACAGGGCAACCTGATCGAACAGGCTAGCCGATCGAACAGGCTGTTCGATCGGACAGCTGCTCGATCAGGGATGCTGTTCGATCAGCTGACCCTTTCCTCTTTTGGAAGCCTATAAATAGGGCTGTCCTTGTCAAACTTTCCACTTTTGGAAAAGCTCTGACCGACCAGCCTCTTCTTCTCACTAAATCTCAGATTTCTCTCAAACCGGTAAGTATTTCGCTCTAATCTTTGTACGTTTTTGACCCTTAATCGATTCTCCATCTTTCTATCTTTCAAAATCTGAATTTCATCCATGAAATCACCAAGATCTAGGTGTTCTTGAGTGATGTCATCATGGTGTTCTTGGTGTTCATCAAGAACTTCATGTTCTTGACTTCATTCAACCATGAATAAGCTAGATCTAACCGATTTCCACATAAATAACCTAAAATCTTCCAAAGATCTTAACATTTCACGGTGGAAAAGGATTGGAAGATGGGTTTTCATCTATCTTTCAACTCTTTCACACTCAAAAAGGTGAAAACGAGACTTGAACCGATTTACAAATCACTCTAAACAAACACATGGTTCAAGATTCGGGTTCTACCAAGAGATATACCGATTCCGGGTTAAACGTTAAACTTAGGTTCCAAACCGTCTCTGACCGAGTTTGGGTGATTCCTGCTCGAGTCAGTAGACTAAGTAGGGACTTCAGTTTTGTGGTTCAACTCGTAGTCAAAATATCTCTAAAACATCAACAACTAACGGGAAGAAACAAGTGTCAAGTGATGGGTTAACCGAATCGAGAAGCTGGCCGAACGGCTAGGCTGTTCGATCGAACAGCCCAACCGAACGACTATGCCAGCCGATCGACTAGGCTAACCGATCGACTAGCACTTAGTCCCACAAACTCATGAAGTGTAGTATTGACGAGGTACTGTTCGATCGACTACGCCACTCGATTGTAATCATTACTGCTCGGATCATGAGATACTATACTTTAAAACACTTAGACTTTTTGAAACAATGGAATGTCACCCGATCGAGCATGCTAACCGATCGAGTGACATCTTGCCAAGTCTGCAATGCTAACCGATCGGTTGGGCTAACCGATCGAACAGCTGTTCGATCGACCAACTTGAAAGGTAGTACAAACCATCATACACAAACACATCCTTCACATCAAAGGAAGAAACAATCCACTTGAAGGAACCAGCCGATCGAGCCAGCCAGCCGATCGAATGGATGTTCGAACGGACTTCCAAACCAATCGAACAGCCCACTCGATCGAACTGCTGTCCGATCGAATGGCCTACTCGATCCAAGCACATTGTTTACTTTTTCCGCGTTACTCATCGTTGTGTTATCGAACTATTCAGGCTAACCTATTCTCAGTGCTCCCTTCAATCCACGATCAACCACTGTGAGTATACTCGACCCCTTTTTGCTTTCAGCACTTTTGGGTGTTACATACGTAAACTATCAAAATCACAATCAACACAAACTATTTGAACGCTAACCTACTTGCATGTATTACTTGTCTAAATGATTGCTGTTTATTATGTTTACACGTGGAGTGCTATCTACCTGCTTTAGCAACGTAGTACTATAGTTTGGACTCAGCACCCGTTCACACGGGGGTTGCTAAGGACAATTACTTGCATGGATTACGGTGGTAATCATGTATTGCGAACTGTCTCGGACAGTCAACTCGAAGTCGTTGGTATCGATGGTCCCATGTTGATAATTTACATGCATCGTTTGCCCTTGTGTACGTGCTTGGTTATGCGTAAACTATTCGAACTCTATATGCTATATCAAACTTGTGTACTCACCTTTACATTATATGTATTGACTTTTATTTTAACGTATGTGACAGGTGTTTAAGCTACTAGCGTGCTAGGGAAGCGAGGCAATAATAAGCTTTTAGGAGCCTGTGACCTTAGGACAGTGTCCACGTACCTGTTCCAGGGCCATAATTATCTGTAGATCTTGTACTGGCACCTGTAGTCAGTAAGATTTACGGATAGCCGTCTAGAAGTCTTAAAACAATATTTACTTTCGGTCTGTAATAATTAAGAATTTGAGTTGTCGGAACAGTTCCCATATTGTTTAGTTGATTTCTATGATAACTTGTTATTATTTGGGACACGGTATGGGACGTGTTATATAACTGAATTGTATGATAGTTGTTATGGAAACTTCTGAACAATCTGTTTCGCTCAGTGCCGCGCCCCGATGATTCCGCCATCGGTTGGGGTGTGACACTCAATAGATTTTTGGCGGGAAAATGTGGGCAACATGTTATTTCTACACGGGATCCGAATGGAGATAACCATACCCGCATATTTTGACCCGGGTATATAATGAAAAAAAAAACCCTAATCATTATAATCCCTCATTTTCACACCGTCGTCCCAAATTGAGTACACCATACATTCAGAGCCCTAATCTTCCAGCCTCCATCCGCGTTATTCTACAATCGATGAACTAATTTTTTTCTCCATTATTCTGGCCGTTCACTCCATTTCACAAGGATTCAAGACTTCATAACCACCAACAATCGCATCAACAATCATCAAGAATCAACATAATCTGTGTTAATCATTGATTCTTGCTTCCAATTTCTGATTCTAGGTATGTTTTTTAACGTTTACGGTTTTTTTTTCAAAGTTGTTTAGAATTTTGTTGTTTTTTATCGATTTACAAACCCTAAATCGATTTTTTGTTGATGCTTGAGGATCTGCCATATATATTTTCCTTGATACTCTCCATCGATCGATGATTATGAGAAACCCTAAGTGGCGTTCAACTTTCTCATTCTCCATTTGCATCTTCTTCAACTAATTGACAACGGTGATTGCAAACATCAAACATCGATTTCACATCTTCAAGGTACAGTTTTTCTTATCTTCCAGTGTTCATCATCCACGTAAGTGTTTGATTTTGAAATGGGTATGTTCATCTTTTGTTTGTTTTTTTACAGATCTAGGGTTTTATGTTTTTGCATATTAGGGTTTGTTAATTTGTCTAACCATGATCGTTGCAAACAAGTTTACAATTGTCAATAGCAGGTTCTTTCTAATCCTAACATCAACTTCCAGGCTTCTGCGAGATGAAGCTATACCTAACATTAAAGTAATTTTGCAACATAAGGTCCTTCATCTTCTTCCTTTGTTTAACTTCAGATTTATAATAATTTTTATTTTATACTACCATGCTTTAACTTTTACATGTGTTTGATTGTTGGAAAAGAGATTATACACCAGCAAGGATTGAAGCTCAGTTAGCTAAAGCTCGAGGCGAAATTCACAAAGCGAGTGTGGGTTAATTGGGGTTTAGATTATCTACATGAAATTGCAGTTGATGGGAACATGAGAACGTTAATATTGGTATATTTGCTTGAATTTTCTTTGTTTTATCACAAGATTCAGGGTTCTGAATGTTTATGCGTGATTGATAATCTTTTCTAGGTGTTTATAGGTTGTTATCAAGCAGAAATATGGTCATGAAGCAACCCAAATGTTGGTGATGAAGGTGGTTTTGCTACTAAAATTTAGGTAGTTATGGTTTAACCATTTTGATTTATCATTTTGAAGTTCTTGCACTGTAATTGTCTTCAACTGTAGAGGTTACTTTATTATTATAAGTCTTGTGTGATAAACTGAAGTGATTTTGATTTAAAATGAAAAATGGTCAGAGGTTTGCAAGACACCACATTAAGTAATTTAAACTTGAATATACGTTACATGAAGCCCTTTGCGTGTTATTATCGTTTCAGTTTGAATTACCAATGTTCTAATTAAGAGTTTTTCTTTCTTTTCTTGAATCTCAATTTTTTTTTCACTGCTCCATAAAGTAAGTTACATAAATATATCATCACATGGATGAGCAAATTTATAGAAAAACACGAGTTGGGAGTTATGTATGTGCCGGACAACCGGGTGAATTTAGGTGGCAGCCTGGTTCCCTTACTCAGGTTGGTTATTCTATTTAAGATTATTTACTTTTGCTTTGATAGAAGTTAATATCTCCGTTCTTGATGACATGCTTTTGTTATCCGTAGGCTATCCTTAATGGACACCGCCTATTATATATATTTTCATCATCTTGCAGTTTACTATTTTGCTTGTGGCTCATGCACAGACCTCGATGTACATGAATGAAGATGATAGAAATTGGTTTTTATGTTGCAATAGAAACAATCCCCACCTATTATATGATGCACAGACCGCCTATTTTATATATATATCTCATGGCAGTTTCCATGGTGGTCGTTATGGTGGATTTGCTAATGGAGATGTGGAGAATGGAGATAGTCCCCACCGTCCATATGAACGGCCGCAGTGGAAAAAAACTGTTTTGACAATGAATGTTCAAAACATATTTGCTGGTGGTTACATTAACTAAGGTACGAAAATTTCAATAATTTATAATTAACTGTTCTTAGTTTTTTGGTCATCTTTTAGTGCTTTTAAGGCGACTTTACATTATATACACCAGGGATTAATATGTTTGAGAATATGGTGATCGTTGAGCAATAGCAAAATAATGGGGCTTATTAGACAAAGTTTTAGGTTTGGCTCACTTGAAAAGACTATTTTGCCACTGACCATGTTAGTTGTTGTTTTACCCCCTACTTGCTATAACAAGGTATTCAAATGTAGCTACTACGTATAAGAACAATGATGAAGAACTGAAGTTAAGTTGTTAAATTATTTCATGAGAAAGTTGAACTCAGAGTGTGTATATGGAGATGGAGTGAGTAAAAAATACATTATTAATTCATTTCATCATTTTCTTTATTTCCACATGATTAATCCTCTAAAATACCAATCTTTATTTAATTTTTTATTACTACATACAAATTTCAGGAAGCAATGGGGTTGAGTGAAGGATCTGTCAAAAAGAAGAAGATCGCTTACCTGTGTACGGCGTTGCTAATTACAGAAGTGAAAGAGATCTTCCCCGTTTGGCCCGTCTTATGTCCTCGGAGCCAAGAGACTCAAACACGCTGTCAAAGATGGCGGTCAAAAAGGCGTGTTTCGGGCCATTCGTTTGAAAAAAGTAGATGCTTATGAAGGTAACAGATACATGCAAGCGTTCTTTAACAATTGTAACCTTTTGACTAAGAATGGCATACTTCAACTACGAAAACAATTGTCATTTTGGTAAAGATAATTCATTCATAAATTGATGTCTAAGTTCAGTTTGATTGGTACACCTTTTGTTTCTTATTATATTGTTTCCCATTTCAACAACTTTTTTTTTTATAATTCAATTGGCAATATGCTATCTTTTTGTGTGAAATGTATGTACTTTTTGATTATTGTTAATTCAAAAAATTGAAGAGATTATATATATCTATATATATATTGTGTTTTACTTAATACATGTGATAACAAGTCAAAATCGTCACCCCTTGCGGAAGTCAACCAATCCCACTTATAATTAGGTGAAAATCAGTGCTTTGGACAGTTGATTGACATGCCATGGCGGGTCAAATTTTCCACCTTTATCCGTTTCACCCGTCAAAACCATACCTCTTTACCAGTTTCCACCTTTGATGTTTTTTTTAATCTTTTGATTGTTTTTTTTTTATGTCATCAAATTTCTTTAAACTTAACATTCTCCAGTAACTACACTACTACACATTGATAATTATCAGGTCTTCTATGAGATCTTCCCCATTTTAGTAAGAAAATATTCTGTATCTTACGATTGCAGCTAAAGATGGTTAAACTTGGTTAGTGTTGCAAGTGTTTCCTTCATGGTTTATAAGTTTATCTAATAGTAGGAAGCCAAAGGGATTAAATTTAAAGGCCATCAAGCTAACTCATAGTATGATAACATCTTTTTTGTTCTTTTTTTGTTATATGTAAAGTGGGTTGCTGCCCACGATTACATTATTGGGTAATTAGTTAGGGGGGTGAGGGGTGGGAAACCTAGACGCCCCCAGGTATTTCCACATGGGATTGGTCGATTGGGTGCTTGGGTCAAAAGACAACATATGTCGGTCAAAAGACTGAAATTAACCTGATTAAAACTATTTGGTCAAAAGACAACATATGTAGGTCACTTTCATATGTAGTACTTTATTTTATTTCTTTATGTTACTTTACTTTCGTAATGTTGTGAGCTGCTGTGTTCATGGGCCAGCTGGGCTGCTTGTAGGCTAGCTGGAGTAAAGTTCAACTTGGGCTACGGCCCGGGAAAGCTACGAGTTAAAGTACGAAAATTAAAGCAGTCAAATAAATACGCGAAAAAGAAAAAGGTAACAAAAAACACTCAAGTGATTCTTGTACTTGTAAGCCTATTCACACGCGTGCTTGTGATCTTCTTTCGGATCATAAGGCACGAGATATTCCTATTGTGAGTATTCCTATTGAAGTTAAAATGAATAAGGTTTGGGACACATGTGCTCACATGTCCCTACATGCCTTTAATAATAAATGATTATCAAGCAAAACAAATCCTACCAAGAAAACATGCAAACCACTTTAGGATGGTGATTTTTAGGATGACAATGATGGTCCCATAAAGGATGACGATATAACATATGATTTCTAAAATGAGTAGATCGGGCGATCATTTTTTAAGCAAGCTGCACTTTTATTACAAAAGGATATCCGTCATGGGATGTTTGGTATAGGTACTTGGATCAGCTCAGAATGTCATCTGTTTATGACACGAAAATGTACTGCAGGCAGACGTTGATTCGAGGAAACTATGGTTTGCTTAATACTACAACTTCTGAGCCAAATCCGGATTACTACAGGTTTATATAACTTATTTTTGCATTATGCTTTGACTTTTGAGGCCAAAGTTATATATTATGATGGGATTTTGTTCTTTCTTTTCAACGCTCTACTTTGGCATCTTTTGATGGGTCAAAAAGTTCTTTCCGTAAACTTTAATGGGACAAAGAAAATACGATCGTATGCGCATTGCGCCAAAGAATCTGTAAGCTTCCTATAGTATTTGAATGCACAATATATGGGTGCATTTGGTTTATGTGGCAACATATGTGGGAATGAAACCATTGGAGGAGAGTGCATTTCGGGGTGGCACCCTTGGCTACGCGAGACATAAAAATTGTTAAGGCATATTAAGTTGGCATCCAAGGAGCGCATTTGCACCTCTTCCATTGGAGATGGTCTTACAAATCCTTACATTTCCACATTATTACATGTTTTATAGATACTTTCATGTTAAAAGTCTTTTTATAATAAAAGAACTTTCACATAGTTATGAATTATATTGTTTTCGTTATTAAACCCGTGTTGAAGAAGTCAAACAAAGTCACCCATGGTCCCATGGACAGTTGTATGTCACTTTATCAAGGGTAAAAACAAAAGATGGAGTCAAATTACTAATATTAGAAAAGGATAACAAACCTACAGATAAATTAACAAATGTGACGTATAAAGAATTTTTAATATAATTTATTTTGAGTCACCTATGTATTACAACTGGACATTCTATGGGTATTCCTTTTCACTTAGCAGGTTCGGAGGTTGATAAAGTCTGCAAAGCACTCGAGGTTGGTTGTCCCACTTGCTTGCTTCCTGGTAACGAGTTCTCATGCTTACCAAACAGAAGTTATTACTGTTTAAATGATGGTTTGTTTTTCAAGGACCCAAGCTGAGAAGGAATTCAAAGTGGAGGTTGAAGCAATTGGGGCTATGCACCAACATGGATATCTTAAATGTAGTTTAGTTTAACAACAGGAAATTCTATGTGATGCGCCAACATGGATATCTTTTACATGTGATGCTCATTTAAGAGCTTAGTTTTATAATTTTGTGATTATGATAAAGTTTGAGTTCAGATATATTTATTTTACTTCAGATAATGAGGGGAAATATGTTTTTTAGTTAAACAATTGGTGTGATCCAAAAATTTTATGGGTAATAGGCCTCTTTGACTATTCATCCACCATGGCGTGTCTTCTTAAGTGTATGAGTTTTGAAAGTATTCTTATACAGAGATCTCATTATGAATTAAAAATAAATTAGCTTTACATGAAAACTTTGAATACATATGGAGGCAAAGTTGGGATACTTATGAAACCGAACTAAAAATTTGCGATGGAGAAGGGAGAGGATACTTTAGAGGTTCAAAGTGTTATTTATATACTTTTGTTTATTGTAAATTAAATTTTCCTAACCCGGAAAGTTCCCGGGTGATAGCCTAGTATAAAATAAATGCAAATAGGTGAATACGGTAAACTAGGACAAAATTTGTCCTAACAAAATTCAATAATTTAAATTCAACCAATATAATTGGATCTTCCGTAGATAGCCATGGAAGAATACACAGTTCTGGACTCCATCCTCAAAGATATTACTGATAACTTTAAAATTAGCTAATTTAGAAAACACAATTAAAAAGAGTTCAATTTCTTGTGACAAACAAAGTAAATATCCAACTTGTGCAAATCCAAACATCGACCTGTTTAGAAAATTTGCTTTTAGGACACTACCATTAATCCGAGACGATGATATCTTTCTTGCCTTTTCTGCCCGACATCTCTCATCTCTTATATCAATTATACTTGTCAAATCTCACCGTTGTTGGAGCTCACTAGATCTGACATCGGAAAATGGCTCTTGCCAGGCCCTAAACTACTCACAATCGGCTTCAAGAAATCCCACCATGGCTCCTGGTGGTGTGACCATTGCGGTGTGAGGGTGGTGCCGTGGTGCCGTGGTGGTTCTGGTGTGAGGGTGGTGGTGCTAGAGAGAGGAGAGTACAGAGTGTGTGTGTTGATAGTGTGTGTTTTAGAGAGAGATACTGTGTGTTTTTAGGTATATATAATTCATTTTTGTATTATTTATTAAAGGCAGTAAAATGTGCTTTAAATAATAATAAATAAGTTAAAAGACCAAATTACCCTTCACTTAACATTTAAAATTAACTAGGTTAGACTTAAAGGACACACCGTGCAACATTTTAAAACAAAAAGTACAAAACTCGTCAATTTTAAAGACAAAGGACACCGCCTGCAAAACAGTATATAGATAAAGGACAAAACTTGCAATTCACTCAACTATTTAAAAAGCTTTGATCCGTTATAATGATAGATGCTGAAAACAAAACGACTTGATAATGACACGTCCTTTAGACTAGACCCCGTGTTCAATGCATCTTCCTTATGAACGTTGATTTATTCACATGTTGTAGAACATTTATCTCTACATATCATTGTACTTGATGAAAATGCGCCTAACTTACATTGGCAATGGGTCGGTTTTGGCCGGGTATTAGTAATCTCAGGCCCGTACCCGGTTGTAATTTTTTTGTCCCATACCCGGCCCGTTACCCGTCGGGTATCGGGCATACCCGCGGGTATCGGGTATACCTGTTAGTTTTGAAACGATTCGAATTCAAACAACTCGAAATCGATATGAATTCAACCAAATTGAGAAAAAAATCTGAAATGTATAGGAAAAAATAATGCAAGAATTCATCTTTCAGGAACAAAGGTTACAAGTTAGTAACAACTCGATTAACGGTTACACCATATCCCACATTTTGTGGGTTGTCTTTTAAGAGCACCTCTACCGCTAGACCATGGCCTAAGTAGCTATAATACAACATATATATTTTTAAAGTATTGTTGTTGGGTTAATTTGTTAAGGCTTTGGGGCTTAAATATTTGGGCTTATGGACACCGACATGGAAAACTATTGGGTGAGCCTAACTTAATGTTTTATGGTTAATGTTTAGTTTTTTTTTTTTTTTTTTTTTGAACAAGTTAAAAATATTTTTTTTCTTTTTTCCGGAAAGGCAAAGTTACAAACCCTAATTAGTCTAATTGGCTGTTTGTTCAACTCTTAATGAGTTTCTTAATAATTCAGACCTCTTACTAGTTCAACACTTAATGATTCAGATTGTTTGTTGCGCAAGCAGATTTCTGAATGGTTCAGACATTTGCCTTTGAATGGTTAAGCATTATGCTGAGTCTGAATGATTAAGACCTCTAATATGAATTGACCAGTCATTTGCCTCTGAATGGTTAAGCATTATACAGGTTCTTAATGGTTCAGACCCCTTACTTGTTTAGCACTTAATCATTCAGAAACCAAACAACCCCTAAGTCTTTTATAAATATATATGCATGATATAAGAGTAACTGATAAAACATAAACTATTAAAATTCAGTTGGTGAACATAAATCACTTTAATCGAACCACATGATATTATTTTCTTTATTTTTCTGCTATTACGTGTGTTTGTTTGCTTTCGTATTGCCAATATGTTCCTGAAAATTTTATCTAAAAATACTAGTAAACATAAAAGAAAGTGATCATTAGGCTATATTAAATAATTGTTTTTTTATGACAAAATATAACTTCTCAGGTTTACATGTTTTTTACGTTTTGTTTCGTCTATGAGTAAAATTGAAACTAAACATGTACTTTTTAACGTATAAACACAAATATTTTACGTTTGGTTTAGTCTAATCAGTAAAATTAACAAATAATTCAATATATTCCAATTTATTCATTTGTCCGGTTAAGTGTTCCTTCCATTCAATTGGAATGAATCAATCAATAAACTATAATAAATCAAAACATCTTAGGCCACATGGTTTCTCTTGAACATCTAATAACTACGTGACAATGTATTATGAGACATTGACTGACTTTGAACGGTAAAAAAAAATAAGGTGTTCAAGACTTTTCTCTCCCCTGCTATTTAATCCCGTATCATCTATTCTCTCAATCAAATTTGACTTTCCTTAATTACTGATTTGTTTCCTTTTTTCCTTTAAATCTTAAATCCACTTTTCTCTCCCATGATTGTCATCTCTATATAACCTGTGTAATACACGGAAAACTAGTAAATAGATCAATTAACAAGTAGCTATAAATAGTCTGGATGATAAGGATCGGAATTCGGATAACCCATGGATGAATCGTGAATGTATAGTATATATTATTATTTTTAACAAAGTAGATAGAACAAAAAATGGAATTTTGCTTGCGAATTTCATCTATTAATTTAATTTCTATTACCAGGATTAGAATCTATGACATGTATGATAGTATCGGAGAGAAAATGTGATAAAATAGTAATCAAGTTTTAAAAGTATTCTAATTAGGTTGTTAGTATCATTTTTGTTCCAATTAGATAACTTAACATTCAAATCAAGCCATGTCCTTTTTTCTGTGTTTCAAGAAAAAAATGGAGCATAAGATGCACTGGTCGGATTATTTTAATATATGAAATTATATTTATTAAAAATAAAAACACTTTAATTACATTAAAAATAAAAAATAAGTTAAAATCCACGTCATCATTCGACGTTAGCATCAAATAAAAGTGAAAAAAGAAACAAAAAACCACATTACCACGGTTACCTATTAAATCTATACTATCTATTAAGGGAGCTTAGATGATGACCTAGATTTGCCTACGTGTCATCATATTAGCTATGCCACATTGACTCTGCTGATGTCATAATTCCGAATTTTTTATATATTATTTGTTATGATAAATATAATTTTCTAAATTCAAATCACCATTTTGGAATCCGAAAAGATGGGCGGTACTTTGATTAGTTTTGATTTTGAAATTTGAATTACTCTACATAAATCTCTGAACCATAATTTCCACCTCCTCTTCTCTTTTTCTCTCTCAAATTCCATCAGGTTTACATAAGGATCTGCCATCTAGATCTGCATCTGCCCTTTCTCTCGATTCAACTTAAATCAAAGAAGAAAAATCATGCCATGGATTGAAGATCTTATCAACTATCAACTATCTCTCTCTATAACTCAGAGCTAGGGTTTTGAAGTCAGAACCACAAGGTGAAAAACGAAGAATCAAGTTGATTTAATCCATAAAAGATTTCAGATCTCGATTGATTTAGGTATAATCTCGATTGATTCAGGTGAAAAACATAACCCTAACTCGAAATCAGCCTTATTCAGCCATATGTTGTTATTGTCATATGAATTCAAGAACCATAAAGCCAAAATCAAAGTTGGTGATTTGTGCTTATATAGAGATAAAGCATTGAAAAGGGTTAGTCCATCATGTCTACGTTTTTCTTCATGTTTGTAGACCTCATATAGGCCTTCATGTTTCATGAAAAAGCAAGAAAAACCGTTTAGGGTTTGTGGATCTCATTTTAAGTTCGATTCAATTAGGTTTAGGATATCTTCTTATTTATGATATTTGATAACCATATCAAAAGGAAATCACGTAATTCTGTATTCTATGTAAATCCCTTCTCCTTGCTTATTCTAATAAAGAATATAATCTTGTAGATTTAGTCCTGATGAAGAAACATCAATGGGATTAGTTCAGCATGAAGGTGGCCGTGTGGTGTATTAGCAGCTATACAAGTAAACATCTTGAGTTCTCAGTTTACCTCTTTATTTGTGAATTAATGTTGTGTAGAATACATATTTGGATTGTCTTAATTTGAATGATATAAACCTAAAAATACCATAGTTACAAGTTAGAAAAAAACAATTCAGGTTTGGTTTTAAACCCTTATCTTTTAAGGCACAGTTTTTGGTTCATTAAGCAATTATTTTTTTGGTACATTAAAAGTTGATTGATAAAAACTGACATTTTGTATAAAGCACTGAAAAAAAAAAGCAGGAGTGAGAAGAAGAGTCAAAAGACGATGTTTCGGTGTCGATAATATGAGCCGAGAACATAATTCAAGGATCTCTAGAAGGATCCTCCTACCTCTTGCAGTGCAGGTATTGTTTTGATTTTGATCTGTTAGATCCTGATTTTTTTTAATTTTAGGGTTTTGTTTTTCATATGTTATTTTCTAGGGTTATAAGTTGTTTTGTTTGTGAGTTTATGTTTTGTGGATGAAAAGTCAGGGCTATTGAATTTAGGGTTAAGAGGTTTTGCAAATTAAAACTTCTTGTAGAAATTTACTAATGTCTTATTGGAATTGTATTTAAGTTCTGAGAATTAGATTAAATTCTACAATAACTTTCTAAGAGGAAGTTTTTTGTTTCAACACATTTATTAGTTTTTTGGTTTTAAGTTTTAACATTGTAGAGGTTTATTGTCATTATTTGTTATATGCAGTTCTTAAAGGGATTTCTGACGGGTTAGCTAGAGGAAAGAAACCTGATGAATGGAGAAATTGGTTAGTGATAGCTTTTTTATTATATATATATATATATATATATATATATATATATATATATATATATATATATATGAGTAAACTGCCATTTTGGTCCCTGTGGTTTGGTCAGTTTTGCCACTTTAGTCCAAATCCCAAACTTATTACATCTGGGTCCCTGTGGTTTGCATTTTGTTGTCATTTTAGTCCAAAATCCAAACCCCCCCTTTTTTACTGTTGAAAGCTGTCTATTTTGTCCTTTAGTGCAGGGGCATTTTGGTCCATGTTAATTTATTATAACATTTCAATAATTAATAACATCATCTTCAAGAACATCATCAAACTTCATCATCAAAACCCAGAAAATCCAGAAAATCAAGAACATCATCTTCAAGAAAATCAAGAACCCAGAACAAAACCAGAAACCATCACAAAAATCAAAATACAGACAGCAACAAATCAAAACAAAAACCGATTTGTAAAAAGAAACGAGGCTCCAACAACAAATAAAAACAAAAACCGATTTGTAAAAAGAAACGAGATCTGTATCTTCAAGAACATCATCATCAAAACCCAGAAAATCAAGAACATCATCTTTAAGAAAATCAAGAACGCAGAACAAAACCAGAAACCATCACAAAAATCAAAATACAGACAACAACAAATCAAAACAAAAACCGATTTGTAAAAAGAAACGAGGCTCCAACAACAAATCAAAACCGCCATGGCTACAAACAGAGGTTGCAAGCGCACTAGCCCTCCTCCGATTCTGCCACGCCAAGTTGCGGAAAATCTCAAATGTTGAACCAATTTTGACTCGGATTAGGTGAAATCATCACAGCCTCGTGGTGAATAAAAGGACTGGGTTCACAGATCATCATCCATCACAAAATCACAGATCAACACCCACCAACACCCGAAACCCACCACCACCAACGAACACTTCCACCACCGGGCAGGCCACCACTACCGCCGTAACCACCACATCAGCCTCGTCGCCCCCTGCTGCTTAATACCGCCACAACCATTAAGATCCACCACCGCCATTGTCTCCACCACCGCCACAACCATTACGATCCACCACCGCCATCGTCTCTCTCACTACCTCCTTCTCTCCTTAACCCTCTCTCTCTCCGAAGGCGGCAGCAGCGCCGCCGTCTCCGGTAAGCGACTGTACGCCACCACCGTCTTTCTTCCGCAAATCAGTGTGCTGCTGAGTTTCTTTCTAGAGAGAGAGGGGGAGGAGGTGGCGCTGTGGCGGTGGTGGTGGTGCTATAGAGAGAGAGAGAGAGCATATTTCATTGATCTGGGTAATAAGAGAGAGAGAGAGAGAGAGAGAGAGAGAGCTGATAATATTTAATAAGAGAGAGAGAGAGCTAAAAAAATAATCATTTTTCAATTTAAAAAATGACCAAAATGCCCCTGCACTAAAGGACAAAATAGACAGCTTTCAACATTAAAAAATGAGGGTTTTTGGATTTTGGACTAAAATGGCAACAAAATGCAAACCACAGGGACTCAGATGTAATAAGTTTGAGATTTGGACTAAAGTGGCAAAACTGACCAAACCACAGGGACCAAAATGGCAGTTTACTCTATATATTTTTTTTATTTTTATGGTTTTTACTTTTTTTTTGGCTCTTTAATATATGTTGTTTATTTTTTTGAACCAAGTAGGTGATTGATCTATTGAAGGCTCATATGAGACATCCACAGGCATCAGAGGTTAACAACAAAGATATCATATCTCATTTTGTTTTGCGTCTCATGTATTGTCGATCGTAAGTTTTTGAATTTTTTGCCATTTGTTTATTTATTTATTTTTTGCTTTGATGTCTTATTTAGATTTGAACTGATTGTATGATCTCTTATTCTTGTGATATTTTAGAGAAGAATTGAGGAAATGGTTTCTTTCAATGGAAAGTACTCCGTTTAGCTACTGGTTTCTTGTAATATTTTAGAGAAGATTTGAACTGTTGGAGTTGAAAGGGAGAATGATCATGTTGACCAGTATGATGATAATGTGAATGGAGGAGTGGAATATGATAGATGTTCTCCTAGAGTATAACTGGAAAGAAATTGAACTGTAACAACGTTTTGATAAGTTTTTACCTTTGCCACCCATGTATCATGCGGAAGTATGCCACAAAAGGTAAATATCCACATGTATAAACTAAAATAGTCAAAGCATCATTTACAAAAAATTTGTGTTTTTTTCCACTGTTACATGAAGAACATGCATTGGAAACATATATTCTAGCAAATAAATTGATGCTTCAGCTTTCAAGGTTAGCATATTGTTAGACATAACATAACCAAATTGTTTGCCTGTTGCATCTGCTTGATGAAAATTCTTATGTTGTTGTGTGTTCTACATAACTAAAATTGAAACAATGAACCGTTTATAATGTTCTATTTATAAATGTAGGCGTAGGGGTGTGAAATTCTGACACGACTCGAAAACACGACACGAACCTAACACGAAATTCGCGGCTTTGGGTTTAGTCTAACCGGGTTCGGGTCAGTTTCAGGTTGAACCCGCCAACCTGTTTCGCCTACATAGGGGTGCTAAACGGGGCGTGTTCGCGTTTATTTTTATTTTTTTCAGCAAGTTAATATATATTAAAATTAACATCTACTACAAAAAAAACACAAATTAGATATTAAAATTACATTAAAATTATAAAATCTTATATCAATTTCTATTTTTAACATACCCTTGAAACATACATAATTTGTGTTTTAATGTAAGATTTTATAATTGATATCAATAGAAATTGATATAAGATTTTATAATTTTAATGTAGTTTTAATATTTAATTTGTGTTTTTTTGTAGATGTTAATTTTAATATATATTAACTTGCTGAAAAAAATAAAAATAAAATAAAAAAATTCGGGTTGAACGGGTCGGGTTCGGGTCAGCCTGCGAATATTCGGGTCAGGTTCGGGTTCATATGTACGAAACAATTTTCGGGTTCGTCTAAAATTTTCGGGCTTGGGTCGGGTTGAACCCGCCAACCCGCGAACACGCCCCTTTTAGCACCCCTATGTAGGCGAACTCTTGGCGGTAGGAAATTGTGGGAGTTGAGTGATGACAGCAAATGGGGCTATGACAAATAATAATAATAATAATCAAACTGGGCTCAAATCTGTAAGAGGTCGAGGCCCAAGAAGATATCAGTCTTCTACACAAGACATCTTTGAGGCTCCTGCACAAAGACGACAGTAAGGGTGTGTTTGTTTTTGCTCAAAATGTCTTCAAAGAGCTTATGTCTGCAGGCGGGCAGACATAAGGGCTTAAAGACTGTTTGTTTTTTAAAAAAAGAAGATCTGAAAGGGGCTTTTATTAGCTTAAAAAAAGCACATATCTAATATCTTCATAAACATCAGATCTTCACATATACGCCCCCAGACACACGCTCCCCAGACGACTCTTCACTTCTCCTCATGTCGCCATAGATCACGGCAACAGATCGCCGGCTCCCACCATCACCGATCGAATCCACAGGTTCGTCTTTATCATCTAGAGTTAGGGTTTCGGTTTGAATCGTTTTCTAGGGTTAGGGTTTCGGTTTGAATCGTTTTCCAAAAAGCCAATAACTTGTTTTCAAAAAGCTTAGCCAAACATGGCCTTCATATAGTTTCAATCAGTACCCAAATCATATAAAGGTTTCAATTTATCTATCTGGATATTGTGAGTTTCTTGATTTATGCTACTGTTATATTCATGTGGGTCTTGATATTTTTCTCATGGGTTATGCTTCAATTCGGTTGGTTGCTGAAAAATTGAAATTACTTTTTAGGTTTATGATTTATCTGTTCTTGTTTTCATTTTGTTTTGTAATCTAGTCTTTGATTTGGTGGAACTGTTGTGGAACAAGTCAACACTAACATCATCATTTGATTTACTTTTTTATTTATTTTGGTTGTTTAATTCATGTGGGTTTGCAGTATGTTACGTTTTATTTGTTTGGTTAACAAAAAAACAATCTTTGATATTAGTATTAGTATTACCATAATATAATAAGTTTATAACTCAACAGTTCAACACCAGAGCCATCCCTGAGAACTGTCAAAAAAATTTAGTGAAATCAAGACTTGAACTTATGGCTGTATTTTTTTTTGTAATTTATGGTTGCGTTTTTTTTTTGTAAATTATAGCTGTGTTTTTTATGGCTACGATTGTATGTTGTTTGTGATTGAATTTTAGATGGAAACTAATGATGGTCGACGACAATGGACACATGAGGCTATCAAATGCATGTTAGAAGAAGTACCACGACATGGAAGTTCAGCGGACCGTGAATTTATGAGTCAACTTCGAGATCAAATAGCACAAGAATTAATGCAAAACAATGTACTTTGAGCTTATTTTACTATTTTTTAGGTTATTGATACTTGGTGCTATTATGGTTTTTTATGTAACTTGAATGTTAAATGACTTTTATCAACAATATTAATAATGATAGTTAAATAATTTTCAGCTCATACAGACGATATCCAGTTTATAAAACAAACAGTATTATATTTTCAGCTTGTAGACCTTCAGACCATATCTTCAGTTGCAGACATAAAATCAGCTGAAATCAGACTGCAGACAGTTTTTATCTGAAAAAACAAACACCACCTAAGTAGACACTAGACATCATGATACATAGTTTTCAACTATTACTTGTATGATATGATTTGTTTGACATTTGATTACTACGTGTTATAGGCCTGCAAAACCAATGGAGAAAACGACTCATGCAAGTTCAAGAAGAGCGTCTGCCCCCACATCAGCATCAGAGCCCGCTCAAGTCGCTGTTAGAAATAATGTTGGTGCATTGTTATTCTTAAAATATTCCTTTTCTTTCAGTGCTTTATAGTTTTGAATTATGTTCTCGGCTCATATTATTGACTTCGCTACAACGCGCGGTGTTGCGGAATTTATCGGATAATTTGTATGTGTTTTTTTAGGTGGGAGTGAGAACTCAAAGCAAAGCAGGAGTGAGAAGAAGAGTTGAAAGACGGTGTTGAAACTCGGAATGAAACCGGTTCTTAGTGTTAGTTGGGTTACCATCAAAAGAGCAAAAAATGTAAGATATATATTGTTACTCATCGTGTAACTAAATGCAAATAATTTAAATGATATATTATAATCTGTTTTTTAGTATTTGATTTCGATCGTTATTAAACATACCCGTGTGTTCACACGGGTGTTACAACTAGTGAATGTAAAAACCCTTAATTTTAATGAAAAATGAATGTTGAGTGACTTGATTGGAACACTTTTGAAACTTGAGTGACCTAATTGGAACACTTTTAAAACTTGGTTACTATTCTACAAAGTTACCCCTGAGTTAAATTTCATTTTAGTCCACGTGGTTTGGGCCATTTTGCAAATTTAGTCTAAAGGTTTCATTTTTCGTCCATTGGTCCAAAAATGTTTTTCACCGTTGCCATTTTAGTCCACTGGGTTAACTTAGTGCATTATTTTTGTTAACGAGAATGGTAATTCGGTCATTTTATATGGCTGAATTGCCCTTCTAGTTACCAAAAGAGTAAACTTTCATTTTGCTCCATGTGGTTTGGTCATTTTAACGGTTTTGCTCCAATAGTTTAAAAATAGCCATTTTCCTCCCTGATTTTTCTAACTTATCTTCATTTTGCTCCCAGCCTCTAACTCTATTAGGGAGGAAACTGGCGACAAACTCGAAAGATTAGGGAGCAAACTCGCGACAAACTCGAAAGATCAGGGATGAAAATGGCTATTTTTAAACTATTGGAGCAAAACCGTTAAAATGATCAAACCATAGGGAATAAAACGAAAGTTTACTCTTAACAAAATTATTATATATAAAATGACCAAATTACCTACATAATGATTAGTCATCTACTTATTTCCATCTGGATTAAGTATTTATAGTTTTATGTATTTATAGTTTTATACAATAGATGTTATGTTTTTAAATTAAAGGTTGTACCATTATAACTGGATTAATTAAGTAATTATATATTAGATCGACATAAGATACGTGTCAATATTCTTTTGTGCGTATCAAGATTTTATCTTTTGGGTTTTCTTTTATGGTTGTTATACCAACTGCGGATACCGTACAAATACTGTAATAAACCAAATCAATACCGATCGAATTCCCGTAGCAACAAGAATTCCGTTATTATCCACTCTATAAATAAGCAACATCTTTAAGCTTAGAGTAGTTGTACCCTTGGCTTTGGGTAGTTTTCAAAAAAAAAAAAAAGAGAATTTTACTTTTCAACCCAATTCTTTCTATTTGTTGTAAATTTAACTTATAAAATTGATTTTGTTCACCTTAAAGCCCAAACTTTTCTTCTTTACAATTTATCCTCACAATTTTTCTACTTTTCATCTTTCGCAAATTTTTTATTTACGTTTTGTACTAAATTTTACGAGTTACCACGGAGCAACCTGCTTGCGTGGTTCCACGTTTTTACGTTTTGTTCATAATTTTGCGAGTTAACACGGCACAACGTCCATGTGTAGTTCAAGGTTTTTACGTCTATTGTTTTTCATCTTACAAGGTTGTCACAACGCGTGGGTCATTGATCAACTTAGTTATTAAAATTAAAACACTATAAAGAAGCAACATATTTATGCATATATCTGTTGTAAGAGGCTTTGGGGGTTTTTAAAGAAAAATGGTTATGTATATGGTTGTTGTAACCTTGACTTTGGGGTTTTTCAAAAAAAAAAAAAAAAAATTGATTTTTTTACTTTTAACCCAAAAATTTTTATCTTTTGCAATCTATCCTCACAACTTTTTTTTACTTTCAACTTTGGTCCTTTATAGTTTTCATTTTCCGCAAATTTTTCGCTTTATGCTTCGTTCTAAATTTTGTGACTTAACACAGCGTGCGTCTTCGGTTTAACGTTTTTACGTTTCGTTCTAAATTTTACGAGTTAACACGACTCAGCGTACGTGTGTGGGTGAACGTTTTTACATCGTCAATTTTTTTCCCGTTTGACAGGTTCAACATAACGTGCGGGTCCTAAATCGACTTAGTTATAACTAAAGAATCCCCGCCGCATTGCGGCGGGTCGTAATTCTAGTTATTACTATATATTAAAATTACAAATGAAATGAACAGTAATTATAATATAATATAATCATATATTAATTTATTAATAATTATTATTATTTTCTTTGCTTTCTAAGTTGGAAAAGTTTGGTGTCAATCAATACTAGTATCGAAAATACCGGTACGGTCCGGTTCATTATCTGTACATGAAGGTAAAAATCGGCACCAGCCTGATACAGAAAACGCCAAAAGTCGGTACCGGATTGAGTTTGAAAATCTTTTAGTTCGGGAAATTCAGTACTGCTACACGGTACCATTTGCTCATCCCTGATCAGAGCTCCGTGGCAACCGATACCGAAAATACCGGTTACGGTACCGGTATAGGAAGGTAAAAATCGGTAGCGAACTGGTACTAGAAACGCCAAAATTCGGTACCGAATTGGTACTTAGGATCCTTCTGTTTGGGAAATTCAGTACCGGTACCCAATATTATTTGCTCATCTCTAACCACGGATTTCATACGAACAACATCATTAACATACAACTTTTTTGGTTATTTTTCTTTCGATTATTTTTTACAGTTTTTTACATTTTCTTTTTAACACGCTTGATGCGTGTGTAGTGTAATATAATTTAGATATATTTTTAAGCCTTTTTTACACCTTTAGCCAAGTTTTAAATTTATAAAACACGATATTCACTAACACTAAACACACATATGGGCAAGTGCACCTATCGTGGACGTAGTATAGTGTTGGTAAGATACCGAGGTCGTCCAAGGACACAAGAGCTTTTAGTACCGGTTTATCCTCAACGTCTAATCAAATCAAAAAGTTAGAAAAATGTTTTTAAACTAAGAAAGTAAAGACTAACTAAATGCTGAAAAATAAAATAAAAATAAAAACAGATAGACAAGATGAATCACTTGGATCCGACTCGTGTATTAGTATAACCTTTGATTATTTTCGCACTTGTTTAAGAGATTATCTTAGTTATTGTAGTAGGCCCCTCTTTTGAAGGCGACGTTACCCTCAACCCAGTAGTTTGAGTCAGCAAGGATACAATCCTAAAGGGTTGGATTATTGGAAGATAATGAATTAAGTTATTAATGCAAATTATGGTAGGCCCCGCTTTTGGCGGCGACGTTACCCTCGGCTAAGTAGTCTGAGTCAGCAGGGATACAGTCCTAAATAGCCGGGTTATAGTATTAATAGTAGTTAACTTATGAGGGGGTCAAAGAGTTTGGATCCCCGCCATCCAATACCTATGGGCATTGAAGGAGATCCTACTAAATTTGACCCAGGTCCCTTGCAAGACCTCTAAACACTTAACAAGGGCAAGACCCTTACCAAAACGTTCCCTTAACCCCCGACCAGGTAGCCAACATACCTCCATATAGACCGTGGAGATATGAATGGTGAAAATCTTTTATTTTATATAGACAGTAAAATAATGCCAAGACACCACGGACAAACGATAACGAAAGATCACCTTCAACATAAGCAACTAGTTATTAAAGTCATTAATACAAAACCAAATAAAAAGTGTAAAAGATTAAAAATAAAAAGTATTATACCAAACACTTGTCTTCACCAAGTGATGTAAGAGACTTAGGCAAACATGGCCTTGATTGTCAAGAACTCTTACTATCAATCTTGGATCCCGAGACGACTCACACACTCTACGATGGACAATGGATGATGGTGGTGGATGATGGTGTTATGGTGGTGGTGGTTGGTGGTGGATGAAGTGTGAGAGAGGTGGTGTGCCAAGGGATGAGTTGGAATGAAACCAAACATTCCTATTTATAGGCTGAACAGAAGGCTGGGCACGGCCCCGTGTCCGCTGGACACGCCCCCGTGCCCGTCTGACACTCTCTCTCTTCATTAATTGTAATTCGCAATTACAATTAATGCGCCTGCTGTACTTTCACCACGCCCCCGTGCTCACTGGACACGGCCCCGTGGTGGGCAATAGAAGCTTCTACAGGTTTGTCTTTTCTGCTGCTTCTTGGGCACGGCCCCATGCTGGCTGAGCACGGGGCGTGTTCAGGCTTTTGTTTTCTCTTCTATGCTTTGGAGGATGCCGTTGAGGGTTCGGGCAGTCTACTTTTATTCCTTTTCTTGTATTTATGCTAGAATTAGTTGTCTTTTTGCTTCTTTTGTGAATTTGAGCTCATTTCATCCTGAAAATACAAAAGGAAGACAAAAACACTCTTTTTCCAACATTAGTACTTAAAAAGGGTTAGTTTTATGCCTTATTTGTTGTAATTTACATGTTGCATTTTACACACATCAAATACCCCCACACTTGAACTTTTGCTTGTCCTCAAGCAAAACTCTTTAAATGTGGCTTACACTCTCAAATGAAATGGGTAGAAGAGAAGGTTTTTGGCTTGTCATAGAGTGTCGGGAATCCAAGATCTTTTTGGGTTTTATTTTTATTTATTTACAATCCTATTCGTTATGATTTATTTAGAACGCTTCATAGGATTAAATTACTTATTTGGGCATAACATGCTTTTTTTTAAAATTCCATTTATATACAAGTTCACATACCTCACGGGAGAAATCACTCAACACTCGGCCGAATGTGTATTTTTTTAGTGAATCACTCGAGAGCGGCATGGAACTTACGCCTTCCATAGGCTTGCCAAGCAATCAATCCTCCTCCTTTTTAACTTTATACCTTTGTAAATATCAAGAAGACTTTTTGGGTGAAGGGTTAGGCTTGGGCTAAAGGTAGGTGGTTGGGTTAGTGGTTAGTAAAAGGGCGAAAAGCGTAAAAAGCGTCGGTTTTCATAACACAATTTGTTTTTAGTGACTTTTTATTTTGAAGTATTTCTCCAAACAAGCTTTTGTTTGCATACCTTGTTTGTTTTTAACTTCATCATCATTTTTTTTTCAGTCACATAAAAGAACGAGCTTGCGAAAAACCGAGCTTGTTACTAAAATAAAGGGTGAAAAATAAAAAGGGTTTTTTGGTGGGTAAAAAGGGTTTAGGGTAATGAAATGAAGGGTTTAGGCTCAAAGGGGTTAACTAGGGGGATTTTTGGGTAGGTGGTAAAAAAAATGAAAAATAATAGTGTAGAAAGAAAAATGGTTAGTCCTAATGCCTCCATCATTTACTTACTTGGGTTTAAGTTGGTAAGGACCGGGAATGAATCGTCGTGGCAAGTTCTAGAGTTGTAAGAACCAAGCGGCTATTCACACAAGAAACGAAAAATGAGCATTTAGTCTAAAGATGTAAATTTGTATGCTCAATAAAGGCTCAAAACTCACTTTTGTGGGAATGGGTTTTTAATGTGATCAAGTATATATAATCAAATTTTAACTAGACTTGTTATGCCGTTTCATAATTTTCTTATGTTGGTTCTTGTTATCACGACGCTCTCGGTTGTAAATTTTATAAAAATATAACCTTATTAATCTTGGGATTCCTAACTTAAACTTTAGACAAGTAAAAAATGAAAAATTTTTGAAAAAAATTGGGGTGTTTAGCGGTTCCAATAGAGTTTTGTGTAAGGCTTGTTATTAGGACTTGCAAAATTTCAAAGTGTTAGCTCCCCCCCCCCCACACTTAAATTACACATTGTCCTCAATGTGTCCCAAAAATAAACTTTTAGGTTGATTGGATGTGTAATGTGGTGTTAAAAAGCAAAGATTTATGTTACTGGCAGTTTGGACACGGCCCCGTGGGGACCGGACACGGCCCCGTGTTCAGGTGCCAGTAACAGAAATTAAAGAAATGAGACAGAAGCCTGGACACGGGGGCGTGTCTGGTGATCACGGCCCGTGTCCAGTTACCTGAACTGGGCGTTTTTCTGCAGGTGGTTCAGCACGGGGCCGTGTTGGTTGAGCACGGCCCGTGTTGAGCCTTCTGTAATGGAGATTTGTGTCGGGTTGCTCTGTTCTTGGTGCATGGGGCCATTTTTCTCGTTCCCTTTTTCATCCATTACCACCATGAGTGTGTTTTATTCCTGCAAATTAAAACTAAAAGATTAAACTAACTAAGGATAGTTCCGCGGAATGCCTCCGTGGTGCGCCACGTTTATAAGGGTCCTTGGCTAGACCCAATGTGAGGTTATATATTTTCTGAGTGGGATGCTTGGCGTCCCATGTTACACCGTCGGAGAGCAGCATCCAAGCTCGAATCAATAACCTTCATGTAGTTGACCGGGTCGTCGTCCTCTATTCTCTTCCCAACTCCGAATTTTACTTCATCATCCCCATAGCTCAAGGTGAGTGTTCCGTCATTCATATCTACCACTGCTTGTGCGGTGGCAAGAAATGGTCTCCCTAGTATGAGGGGGACCTCGGTGTCTTCCTCCATATCGAGTATGACAAAGTCGGCTGGATAGACGAATCTGCTTACCTTTACCAAGACATTTTCAATGACACCTTGTGGGAATTTGACGGATCGATCAGCGAGTTGTATGCTCATTTTTGTAGGACTCGTGGTTCCCAGGCCAAGTCTTTTAAACATTGACGAGGGCATGAGGTTAATGCTAGCCCCAAGATCGGCTAGGGCATTACGAACGGGGGACTCCCCTATTGAGCAGGGAATCGTGAAGCTTCCGGGATCGATTTTCTTTTGGGGAAGTTTATTGAGTACGAGGGCAGAGCATTCTTCGCCTAAATTGACTAATTGCAAATTTTCAATTTTCTTTTTATGAGTGAGGAAGTCCCTCATGAATTTGGAGTATTTGGGCATTTGGGTTAGGACTTCAATAAAAGGAATATTGACATGCAATTGCTTTAATAGACTTTCGAACTTCGCGAATTGCTCGTTGGTCTTTTGACGAATTAACCTACCGGGGTACGGAACTCGAGGAGCTTTGGTAGGCTCTGGTGACGGAGGGGAGTTCTTTTCCTGCAGAGGTGTGGGTGCCGTTTCTTCTGTTGGCGGCGGCACTTCTGCAGGCCCTACGGTGCGGTTTCGTAGCGTGATGAGGTGAACTTGCGCTTTTGGGTTTGTTTCGGTATTGCTAGGTAATGCGCCTTGCGGTCTCTCGGCAAAATTTTGAGCTATTTGATTTAATTGTTTTTCTATGTTTTGAATACTAGCTTGTTGATTTCTAAAATTTGATTCTAATTGTAGAAATCTTTCCGAGTTTTTCTTTTCAGTGTCGGAGATGAGGCGAGATACAGTATCTTCAAGCCTTTCTCGTCCACTTTGTTGTTGAGTGAAATTTTGTGACTCATTTCTTGGTTGTTGAAAGTTTGTTCTTTGAGTTTGTTGGTTACTACTATTGCTGGGTTCTCTCCAACCAAGGTTTGGGTGGTTTCGCCATCCTTGGTTGTAAGTTCCCGTTGGAGGACCCGACGGCCTAGGTCTATTATCAATGTAGTTTACCAATTCTTGCTGATTTTCTGTTTCTTTCATACAACTCCAATTTTCATGTGACCCACCACACCCTTCACAAGCCATAACCGAGACTGTTTTTGTCATTTCCAATTTTTTTATTTTTGAAGAAAGGGCCTCGATTTGGGCTTGTAAAGAAGTGCTTTCATCGACCTTATGGGCGCCCGGGGCAATAGATTTATTGCCTCGGGGGGTGTGCCATTGAAAATTGGTTTAAGCAATTTCCTCAATTTGGTTATATATTTCATGCGGGCGTCGATTACCTAAAAGTCCCCCGGAGCTAGAATCAACTGTCTGCCTTGTGTGTGGCAACAATCCATTATAGAAAGTGGATACTTGTTGCCATATCGCCAGGCCGTGATGTGGACACTTGCGTAATAACTCCTTGAACCTTTCCCAAGTTTTATATAAGGATTCCCCATCCTCTTGTGAATATGTATTAATTTCAGTCATTAATTTAGCCGTTTTAGCGGGAGGGAAATACTTATATAGAAATTTTTGGGCTAGTTCATCCCAGGTGTTTACCGATCCAGCTGGGAGGGCGTTGAGCCAAGCTTTCGCTCGGTCTTTTAGTGTAAAGGAAACATTCGGAGGCGGATGGCGTCATTTGATGCTCCGTTGATCCGAAAGGTATCACATATTTCTAAGAAATTTGTGATATGTAGATGGGGATACTCGTCCGCAAGCCCATGGAAGGTTGCAGAGTTTTGGAGCATTTGTATCAGATGCGGCCGAAGTTCGAAGTTATTAACTTCAACATTCGGAGCATTGATAGCGGCGCCTAGGTTACCTACGGTGGGTCGTAGATAATCCATGAGGGTACGTTGGTCCGCCATTGGAGGTGGATCACCCGAAACTTTCTCTTGGTTTTTAGCTTTTAATCTTTTTCTGAGAAAGCGTTCGGGTTCTTCTAGAGGTTCTTTTATGTCCTTGTTAGAACTGGAGCTCATACACTATGTAAGATTGGCGTCGGGTTCCAAGTCCTGCAATAAAAACAGAAAAGAATGCTGGTCAGAAGGTTCACCACGGCCCCGTGTTCAGTGAACACGGCCCGTGGTCGGAGTTACAGTGATTGTTTTCCAGATCCCAGTTACTGGAAGTTGGACACGGCCCCGTGTTGCACCGACACGGCCCCGTGGTTAGCCTTCTGTAACTTGGAAAACTAAAAACTGTCAGTAAAGATGCTGGGCACGGCCCGTGTCCGACCAGGCACGGCCCGTGCTGAGCTCTGCAGAAGCTGAAAAACTAAGAAAATCCTAAAAACTTAAAAAGAAAAATAAAAATATGATTAGGCCGTTGATTTCTAACTTTCTTAAAATCCTTGTGTCCCCGGCAGCGGCGCCAAAAACTTGATGCGTGTGTAGTGTAATATAATTTAGATATATTTTTAAGCCCTTTTTACACCTTTAGCCAAGTTTTAAATTTATAAAACACGATATTCACTAACACTAAACACACATATGGGCAAGTGCACCCATCGTGGACGTAGTATAGTGTTGGTAAGATACCGAGGTCGTCCAAGGACACAAGAGCTTTTAGTAACGGTTTATCCTCAACGTCTAATCAAATCAAAAAGTTAGAAAATGTTTTTAAACTAAGAAAGTAAAGACTAACTAAATGCTGAAAAATAAAATAAAAATAAAAACAGATAGACAAGATGAATCACTTGGATCCGACTCGTGTATTAGTATAACCTTTGATTATTTTCGCACTTTTGCACTTGTTTAAGAGATTATCTTAGTTATTGTAGTAGGCCCCTCTTTTGAAGGCGACGTTACCCTCAACCCAGTAGTTTGAGTCATCAAGGATACAATCCTAAAGGGTTGGATTATTGGAAGATAATGAATTAAGTTATTAATGCAAATTATGGTAGGCCCCGCTTTTGGCGGGACGTTACCCTCGGCTAAGTAGTCTAAGTCAGCAGGGATACAGTCCTAAATAGCCGGGTTATAGTATTGATAGTAGTTAACTTATGAGGGGGTCAAAGAGTTTGGATCCCCGCCATCCAATACCTATGGGCATTGAAGGAGATCCTACTAAATTTGACCCAGGTCCCTTGCAGGACCTCTAAACGCTGAATAAGGGCAAGACCCTTACCAAACCGTTCCCTTAACCCCCGACCAGGTAGCCAACATACCTCCATATAGACCGTGGAGATATGAATGGTGAAAATCTTTTATTTTATATAGACAGTAAAATAATGCCAAGACACCACGGACAAACGATAACGAAAGATCACCTTCAACATAAGCAACTAGTTATTAAAGTCATTAATACAAAACCAAATAAAAAGTGCAAAAGATTAAAAATAAAAAGTATTATACTAAACACTTGTCTTCACTAAGTGATGTAAGAGACTTAGGCAAACATGGCCTTGATTGTCAAGAACTCTTACTATCAATCTTGGATCCCAAGACGAATCACACACTCTACGATGGACAATGGATGATGGTGGTGGATGATGGTGTTATGGTGGTGGTGGGTGGTGGATGAAGTGTGAGAGAGGTGGTGTGCCAAGGGATGAGTTGGAATGAAACCAAGCATTCCTATTTATAGGCTGAACAGAAGGCTGGGCACGGCCCCGTGTCCGCTGGACACGCCCCCGTGCCCGTCTGACACTCTCTCTCTTCATTAATTGTAATTCGCAATTATAATTAATGCGCCTGCTGTACTTTCACCACGCCCCCGTGCTCACTGGACACGGCCCCGTGGTGGGCAATAGAAGCTTCTACAGGTTTGTCTTTTCTGCTGCTTCTTGGGCACGGCCCCGTGCTGGCTGAGCACGGGGCGTGTTCAGGCTTCTGTTTTCTCTTCTTTGCTTTGGAGGAAGCCGTTGAGGGTTCAAGCAGTCTACTTTTATTCCTTTTCTTGTATTTATGCTAGAATTAGTTGTCTTTTTGCTTCTTTTGTGAATTTGAGCTCATTTCATCCTGAAAATACAAAAGGAAGACAAAAACACTCTTTTTCCAACATTAGTACTTAAAAAGGGTTAGTTTTATGTCTTATTTGATGTAATTTATATGTTGCATTTTACACACATCAGCACTCGTAGTAATTTTAAAACACATGTAAACACAGACTAAATAACAAAAAAAGTTCGCCGCAACGCGGCTAAGGTGATAAACCTAGTTCTTTCAAAAATACATGACAACTTGTACTTATGAAAGAACATAGGGAAGTAAATCCCGTTTTAAATTCGCGTAGAGCATTTTTTAAAGTATTGTATGTTTGAAAACCTTCACTAAATATACACACTTTTTGCTTTTTTTTTAAACTAGTGTAATCGAAGTGGCTAGGCTTGAATTCTAACTATTTAATTCGTTACTTGTTAGACTTTTTTTCTCCTCTGGCTAGTTACTTACTAGTGAGAGAGGAATAAAAAAATTATCGATTTAGAAAGATGATTTTGTCTTTTGGTAATTAAGAGAAGTAAAACCATTGTCCCTAATTTCGGATTCGTTACTTTGATGTCAGGAACATGTGAATGTGTGTTGTGTGCTTGATACAAACCAAGATTTATCGTCAATGTAGGTTTTAGAGGCAAAAGGCATTTCTTAAAGCCAATCATTAAAATGCTCTTAAGTTATCTTTGTGTTGTGTGAATTGAAGAGGAAGGAGGTGAGCGAAAGTTAGGGATTTTTGTATGTTAAATATGAACTATCATAACTTATAAAGTTTATAGAACCATGATATGCACATGTCAATATACGCACAGTTCGATGTAAAACTAGTCTTATCTTTCACAATGAATAGTACCAAAACATAGTATCACATTTCTTTTTAAAAACTACTTTAACGTATTCATATACATTGATACGCAGGTGTAACATGTTATGGGTGAATATTTCGACTAACAAATCAAAACCCGCTTTACATGCCTTCTTCCTCGGCGGGATTCCGGCAACCCCGAAGCCGCTAATCGGATTCGTTTTCATCTGTTTCTTTTTCGTCAACCTTTATCTACATCCTAAACTAATCTATAACCAAAACCAGTGCCCTCCCCCCTCCCCCCGGGTCGCTTATCCGGTCACCATGTAACACCCCGTGTTTTCGAATGTCAAAGTCAAAGTTAAAGTCCAAGTCAACTTTGACTCCTTTAACTATAATTAGTCTATTCTATGTTTTATTTGTATTATGTGAAGTAAGTGTTGTTAATCAGAATAAATCGAAGTAATCGAATGTTTAATCGACGCGAACCGATTTACGACTGTGAATAGTAGGAAGTAACAATGCGATAAAGTTAACTAATCAGTAATCAAACCGATCTAACCATCATCGAACTCGAATCTCGAATTACACGAACTTTGGTTGATGTTATACGTGTGTGTGTGCCTTATGTGTTACCTGTGCGTGTTTACTTTATGTTTTGTGTGGTGATCAATCGAATCAATCGAAACTCGAACCGAAACTCGAAACTCAAATCGAATGCAATCGAATACAATCGAAATCGAATGGTAATGTAAGGATAGTGTGAATATAGATGATTGTATGTTAGATATAATGATTGGGACTGAAAGTAATTTGAATAGGAAAATCTATCGTACTCGTATCGTCATCAATCGAAATCCAAATATCAAAAATCGTCGCATCGAACACTCGAACCAGGCTGTTGATCGATCAGGCTGTCAGCCGATCGAACAGCCCAGCCGATCGGACGGACTGTCCGATCGAGCAGGCTGTCCGATCGGGATGCCCGGCCGATCGGCCAGCCCTTTCCTCTTTGGGAAGCCTATAAATAGGGTTGTCATTGTCATTCTTTCCACTTTTGGAAACTCTCTGACCGAGCAGCTCGTGCTCCCCTTCTTTTCTCAGATTTCTTCCAATTTCGGTAAGTTTTCATCCTAAATCTTGTACTTTCTTGATCAATGCACACTCCTACACCTTTCTATCTTTCAAATCTTGATTTCTAACCGTGAAATCATCAAGATCTAAGCATTCTAGGATGATGTCATCATGGTGTTCTTCAAGAACATCATGTTTTGGCCTCAATCCACCATGAATAGCTCGGATCTAACCGATTTCCACATAAACAAGCTAAGATCTATCAAAGATCTGATCATTTACATGGTGTGAAGGATTGAAAGAAGGATTTCCAACTTTCTTTCAACTCTTTTACACTCAATGCCTTTAAACCGATAGGAACGGAGCTTGAGTCAACTCACCAATCATTCTAGTAGATGAGTGGTTTAAGATTCGGATTCTATCTACGAGGTTCACCGACTTCGGGTTAAACATCAAACCACCGTTCTGCACAGTTTACCGGCCGGACTTGGGTGATTCCTGTCCGAGCAGGGGAAATAGGTAAGAATGAAAGTTCCATGGTTCAGCTCGTTGTCAAACTACCTCGATATAACGTCAAATAACCAAAACAGCCAAGTGTTAGACGAACAGGCCGACCAGGTCAGGATGCTGACCGAACGGTTAGGCTGTCCGAATGGATAGCCCAACCGATCGGACATGTCAGCCGATCGACTAGGCCAGCCGATCGGCTAGCATATGGCCCCACACTTTGACAATTTCAAGAAGTATACTATTGAACGAGGTGATGTCCGATCGAACGAACCGATTGGTAAACATTACTCATCGGATCATGAGATACTATGCTTCAACCCTTAATCGATTTACAACTCGTAGTAGTACGGAGTGCCAGCTGATCGAACATGTTGTTCGATCGAACAGGTGACCTCCAGTTGAGGACTCACTTTTGAGGTTCCTAACCGATCGGTTAAGCAGGCCGATCGAACAGGCCGTTCGATCGATCGACCTGAAAGGTAAGGACACTTCAGTATTCTCAAATACTACAACGAAAACTTCGAAAGGCCAAACCATCATACACAAACACATCCTACTCAAAGGAAGAAACAATCTACTCGAACAGTCCAGCCGATCGAGCCTTCCGGCCGATCGAACAGACTGTCCGAACGGACTTTCCAACCGAACGAACAACCCGTTCGATCGAACCTGTTGTTCGATCGACCAGGCTGTTCGACCCACTCACACTTGTTTCCATTTTACGTGTATTCATCGTTATGCTATCGAACTATTCAGGCTAACCCTACTCTCAAGCGCTCCCTTCAATCCATCAATCAATCGCTATGAGTATACTCGATCCCTTTTTTGCTTGTAGCACTTTTGGGTGTTACATACGTTACTTATATCAAAACACAATCAATCACACTACTCAAACTATTTGAACGCTAACCGATCCGTGTCACGACCCCCGACCCCACCCTGGATGGAATCGGGCGTCGCGAGCAGGCAAGTGGTACCGGTGGTTATTTTTGAAAACATTGCAGCGGAAATTTCATCAGGACCGTGAGTTAGGAAAAATATCAGAGTTTAAAAACACCGGATTTTATTTATTAAATAGATGGGGATAAACCCATGTTTTATAAAGGTAGCTTTTAATATGGGATAAACCCGAATACATAAAATGATAATTCTTAATTTGATTTAATTGATAAAATGAGCCATTTCTGTAAGCCTTGTTGGTGCCGTATCCACTCTTACTCCAATCTACTGTAATTACCTTAAACGCGTTTTAAAAAGGTTTTGTCAGCAGGAAATACTGAGTGAGTTCATTCAGGTTTTATAAAATGACCCATAGTTATAAATTACAGCATAAGAGCGATTACAATGGGAGTATCTTATTTTTATCTGGCGCCTTGTCACCTCCTGGTGACTATGGTCATGCCACTATTGGGTCCTTTCACCCAAGTAGTGATGATTATCACTGTTAGGACTTATTAGCCTAACCTATGTTAGGGCTTATAGCCTAACCGTGAGAAACTAAGTAATGTGCACAATACCCCACTAGCCAGTGATTCAAGATAACCACAACTTAATCCCTGTAATTATAACATTGAAAATAATTTGGAGTATTGTAAAACAGTTGATAAAAAGAGAATGACTCACAGTATAAGCATGCAGTATTGATTTAACAAGCTTCTTGATTCTACTCCTTCTGATAATTAAGCATATACTTTATTGTTTTGGATCTTCTGATGATTAAGCATCCATTTTGATTGTAAAGGTGTAGTTGGGAGTATTTGGATGGTTAAACATATAGTTTAACAGAATGGAATACGTATTTGTGTAAAACCATATCAAACCTAACGATGATCACGAGATTCGAACCTTAACGAATTTCACAAAGTATAGTCTTATTCAGACAGTACTTTGGCATCCATTTATTGAACTCACAAAGTATAGCACTTTGGATTCCGTTTACCGAAATTCACAAAGTATAACACTTTGGCCTTCGTTAGTTGGTTCTTGAATCGATCGGACAGAATATCGCTTTGGTGATTATTGGTTAGAACACCAACGTGTAGAGAGAAGAATAGAAGAAATGAACAAAGGAAAATGAATCCTAAGCTTCCTATTTATAGGTAAGGTAGATTCATTCCTTAGCTAGGAAGTTTCCTTAACTATTAAGTTTCCTTAACCATTAAGTTTCCATAACCATTAAGTTTCCTTAACTATTAAGTTTCCTTAACCATTAAGTTTCCTTAACTATTAAGTTTACTTAACTATTAAGTTTCCTTAACTATTAAGTAACTTATCCATTTAACCATTTAACTAATTAACTTACTTAGCTGTTTTAATTAATCTTACTTAGCTTAATTAATCTTGCTTAACTTAATTAATCTTGATTAATTTAACTAATCTTGATTAACTGATTAATTAATCATACTTAACTTAATTAACGGATTAATTAATCTACTCAGCTAACTTAACTGCTAAGTTTATTTAACGAGTGAATTTCAAGTTTTGTCCTTTATCTTTAGGCCACTTTGCAAGTTTTGTCCTTTATGTTTAAATTTGATGAGTTTTGTCCTTTATGTTTAAAAATCAAGCACGTTTTGTCCTTTATGCTTGATTTTTAAGGACAAAACGTGCTTGATTTTTTAAACATAAAGGACAAAACGTGTTTGATTTTTAAACATAAAGGGTAAAACGTGCTTGATTTTTAAACATAAAGGACAAAACTCGTCAAATTTAAACATAAAGGACAAAACTTGCAAAGTGGCCTAAAGATAAAGGACAAAACTTGAAATTCACTCTTTATTTAACTATTATGTTTACTTAGCTATTAAGTATTCTAGCAATTCCTTGCTTACGAGTTCTAATTTCTAGATACAACAGAACTCGTATTAGTGTATTAACTCAATTCAACTTTAACGACAATCACGAGATAGAAACCCTCACAATGAATGACAACGTGCGATACTGATGTGAGTAAAATGCAACATATAAATTACATCAAATGAGGCATAAAACTAACCCTTTTTAAGTACTAATGTTGGAAAAAGTGTGCTTTTGTCTTCCTTTTGTATTTTCAGGGTTAAAAGAGCTTAAATGAACAAAAGAAGCAAAAATGCAGCCAAATCCAACATAAATACAAAGAAAAGGAAGAAACGTGGCATGCCCGACTCCTCGACAGCATCTCCCAAAGCAAAAACAAGAATAAAGCTGAGCATGGGGTTGTGCCCAGCTGAGCATGGGGCTGTGCCCAGCTGAACACGGGGCTGTGTCCAGCGGACACGGGGCGTGTCCAGTCAACACGGGGCCGTGCTCAGCGAGCACGGGGCAGTGTCCAGGATGGTCAGCCTTGGCACAAAAGACAAACCTGTAGAAGCTTCTATTGCCCACCACGGGGCCGTGCCCAGCGGACACGGGGGCGTGGTCAGAGTGCTGCAGGTGCATTTATTGTAATTGCGAATTACAATTAATGAAGAGAGAGAATGTCAGACGGGCACGGGGCCGTGTCCAGCGGACACGGGGCCGTGCCCAGGCTTCTGTTCAGCCTATAAATAGGAGTGCTTGGCTTCATTTCAACTCATCCCTTGGCACACCACCTCTCTCACACTTCATCCACCACCCACCACCACCATAACACCATCATCCACCACCATCATCCATTGTCCATCGTAGAGTGTGTGAGTCGTCTCGGGATCCAAGATTGATAGTAAGAGTTCTTGACAATCAAGGCCATGTTTGCCTAAGTCTATTACATCACTTGGTGAAGACAAGTGTTTAGTATAATACTTTTTATTTTTAATCTTTTGCACTTTTTATTTGGTTTTGTATTAATGACTTTAATAACTAGTTACTTATGTTGAAGGTGATCTTTCCTTATCGTTTGTCTGTGGTGTCTTGGCGTTATTTTACTGTCTATATAAAATAAAAGATTTTCACCATTCATATCTCCACGGTCTATATGGAGGTATGTTGGCTACCTGGTCGGGGGTTAAGGGAACGGTTTGGTAAGGGTCTTGCCCTTGTTCAGCGTTTAGAGGTCCTGCTTGGGACCTGGGTCAAATTTAGTAGGATCTCTTTCAATGCCCATAGGTATTGGATGGCGGGGATCCAAACTCTTTGACCCCCTCATAAGTTAACTACTATTAATACTATAACCCGGCTATTTAGGACTGTATCCCTGCTGACTCAGACTACTTAGCCGAGGGTAACGTCACCACCGAAAGCGGGGCCTACCACAATTTGCATTAATAACTTAATTCATTATCTTTCAATAATCCGACCCTTTAGGATTGTATCCTTGCTGACTCAAACTACTGGGTTGAGGGTAACGTCGCCTTCAAAAGAGAGGCCTACTACAATAACTAAGATAATCTCTTAAACAAGTGCAAAAGTGCGAAAATAATCAAAGGTTATACTAATACACGTGTCGGATCCAAGTGATTCATCTTGTCTATCTGTTTTATTTTATTTTATTTTTCAGCATTTAGTTAGTTTTTATTTTTCTTAGTTTAAAACATTTTTCTCACTTTTTGATTTGATTAGACGTTGAGGATAAACCGGTATTAAAAGCTCTTGTGTCCTTGGACGACCTCGGTATCTTACCAACACTATACTACGTCCACGATGGGTGCACTTGCCCATATGTGTGTTTAGTGTTAGTGAATATCGTGTTTTATAAATTTAAAACTTGGCTAAAAGTGTAAAAGGGGCTTAAATATACATCTAAATTATATACACACTGACACGCATCAAGTTTTTGGCGCCGCTGCCGGGGACACAAGGATTTTAAGAAAGCTTAAAATCGACGGCCTAATCAGTTTTTCAAAACCTTTTTAAAACGCGCGCACATTTTTCTGCATTTTAGTTTAGTTTGCATTTACAGTAGCCTGAACATGGGGCCGTGCTCGCTGAACACGCCCCCGTGCTGCATATTTTTTGTTAGATACCCAGATACAGAGTCTGACCACGGGGCCGTGCTCGCTGAACACGCCCCCGTGCTCAACGTGACCAGTAACTTTAATTAAAACGCCCAGATACAGACCCTGAACACGGGGCCGTGTTCACCCAACACGGGGTCATGTCCAGCTTCTGTTTCCGTCTTTATTTTTGTTTTCTGGTCCCGAGACTCAGTTGTGGTCTGTTGAGTGATTCTTATGGATCAATACTCAAGGGGCTACAACTACACCTATGATGAGGATGATTATAGGGGTAATTATTGCACTAATTGTCGTAACGCACGCTCGGTTCAATATAATAACTCATATCAACCATCCAATTCATACAATTATTATGAGGAGCCCAGGTACGAGCCATCAACTTCATATACTTCCTATGAAGACCAAAGGTATGAACCTCCTTCCTCATACACATATTTTGATGAACCAAGGTATGAACCTTCATATTCATACTTTGAAGATTCAAGATATGAGCCACCACCTTCATACACTTATTATGAGGAACCATGGCGTGAACAACCCACCTCATATAAGTACTATGAAGAACAAAGTTTCGACCCTTATCCATCATATACTTACAATGAAGAACAATGGTGTGAACCATCTACTTCATATGAGTACTATGAGGAGCCAAGGATCGAACAACCGGATTCAAGCCTTGAGGATCCAAATTCTTTTTCTCTCACCGAAGTGACCAATAGGATATTAGAACACATTAAAACTATCGAACGTTACATGAAAGAATCTCGCGCAAGGGAAGAGGAATCCCGCGCACGAGAAGAATTAAATTGTAATAATAACGTAGAGATAGTTGAAAATGTAAAATGGAAGAACAAGGAAGTGAAAAACCGACACATGAGTTAAACAACGAAAAAGGTGAGTCCGATAATGTTAAAATTCAAGAAGAGTCTAATTTTGAAGAAATTAATCTCTTGTCACCTACTTTCGAAAATCATTGTTTAGTAACCTCTCATGCCAAGTTTTTAAAAGAGTTAAACACTAATACTAAAATTGAAGACATGGTAAGTGTTAAGTTAACTAATGATCAAACCTCACTAATAAAAGAAGATCCTTTTGAAATTAGCATTACACCGGTTCCATGTTTCTTTCAAAATTCATTTATTAGTAATATCACCATTGATAAAGATCTTTGTGTTAATATAATGCCTAACTACATTTTTGAAAAATTAAGTATTAGTGAATTCGCTCCACTTCAAATACCCATTTTTCTATCCGATCGGAAAGTGATAAAATCAATCGGTGAAGTTGAGGATGTCTTGGTTCAAACAAATCAAATGGTAATCCCAACCGACTTTGTCATCCTCGATGACACTCCTCTAGTGTTGGGACGACCTTTTGTAAAAACTCATGAAGCTTTGAAAATCCGGAAGTACAACAATCTACCTCTTCAATTAGGGGTATTCAAAAGGAGCATAGATCTTGAGCGCTCAATGAAATATCCTTTTGGCAATAATGACCCCCTAATTGAAGATGAGCCAGAACCACCCGATAAGGAGGGTCTAGCCAAGGACCCTTATAAACGTGGCGTACCACGGAGGCATTCCGCGGAACTATCCTTAGTTTTAGATTAGTTTAACTTTTATGCTTTCTAGTTTAGTTTTAATTTTCAGGAATAAAACACACTCGGGATGGTGAAGGATGCTAAGGGAAGCTTGAACCAACACCCCATGCACAAAAACAGAGCCTCTCGACAATTTTTCTTCATTACAGCAAGTTCAGCACGAGGTCATGCTCAACCCAACACGCCCCCGTGCCCAAAACTCTGCAGAAATGCCCAGTTCAGGTATCTGGACACGGGGTCGTGCTCACTGAACACGCCCCCGTGCCCAGCCTTCTGTTTACTTTTGGTACTGGCAGTCTAGACATGGGGCCGTGCTCAGCCAACACCACCCCGTGTTCAGCTACCCAGTACCATATAATCTTGTTTTTAACCCACTTTTACACATTCTAATCAACCGAAAATCTTATTTTTGGGACACATTGAGGACAATGTGTAATTTAAGTGTGGGGGGATGCTAAAACCTTAAATTTTGCAAGTCCTAATTACAAGCCTTACTCAAAACTCTATTGGAACCGCTAAACACCCCAAATTTTTTTTTTAAAAACTTTTCATTTTTTTACTTGTCTTGGTTTAATTTGGGAAATTTCAAAATTCTAAAAAGGTTATATTTTTACAAATTTACAACCTATAACGTCGTGATAAAAAGAACCAACATAAGAAAATTATGAAACGGCATGACAAGCTTAGTTAAAATTTAATTATATATACTTGATCACATAAAACCCCATTCCCACAAAAGTGAGTTTTGAGCCTTTATTGAGCATACAAATATACATCTTTAAACTAAATGCTCATTTTTCGTTTCTTGTGTGAATAGCCGCTTGGTTTCTTACGACTCTAGAACTTGCCACGACGATACATTCCCGGTCCTTACCAACTTAAACCCGAGTAAGTAAATGATGGAGGCATTAGGACTAACCCTTTTTATTTCTACACCATTATTTTTCTTTTTTTTTTACCACATACCCAAAAATCCCCCTAGTTAACCCCTTTGAGCCTAAACCTTTTCATTTCTTAACCCAAAACAAACACCCTTTTTCCCACCAAAACCCCTTTTTCATTTTAAACCCTTTATTTTAGTAACAAAGCGCGGTTTTTCTTATGACTTCCTTATCAAAAAAAAAGAGAGAGAGAGAGAAAAATGATGATAATAATGAAGCCAAAAGAAATAAACAAACAAGGTTATCAAAAAGAACTTTGTTTGAAAAAAAATTGCTTCATTAAAAAGTCAAAAAAAAAAAAAGTCTTACGAAAACCGACGCTTTTTACGCCTTTCGCCTTTTTTTACTAACCACTAACCCAACCACCCACCTTTAGCCCAAGCCTAACCCTTCACCCAAAAAGTCCTCTTGATATTTACAAAGGTATAAAGTTAAAAAGGAGGAGGATTGATTGCTTGGCAAGCTTATGGTAGGAATAAGTTCCATGCCGCTCTCGAGTGATTCACTAAAAATACACCTTCGGCCGAGTGTTGAGTGATCCCCCGTGAGGTATGTGAACTTGTATATAAATGAAATTTTAAAAATGCATGCTATGCCCTAATAAGTAATTTATCTTATGAAACGTTCTAAATAAATCATAACGAATAGGATTGTAAATAATATAAAAATAAAACCCAATAAAGATCTTGGATTCCCGACACTCAAGACAAGCCCAAAACCTTCTCTTCTACCCATTCCATTTGGGAGTGTAAGCCACATATTAAAGAGTTTTGCTTGAGGACAAGCAAAGATTCAAGTGTGGGGGTATTTGATGTGAGTAAAATGCAACATATAAATTACATCAAATGAGGCATAAGACTAACCCTTTTTAAGTACTAATGTTGGAAAAAGTGAGCTTTTTCCTTTTGTATTTTCAGGGTTAAAAGAGCTTAAATGAACAAAAGAAGCAAAAATGCAGCCAAATCCAACACAAATACAAAGAAAAGGAAGAAACGTGGCATGCCCGACTCCTCGACAGCATCTCCCAAAGCAAAAAACAAGAAGAAAGCTGTGCATGGGGCTGTGCCCAGCTGAGCATGGGGCTGTGCCCAGCTGAACACGGGGCTGTGTCCAGCGGACACGGGGCGTGTCCAGTCAACACGGGGCCGTGCTCAGCGAGCACGGGGCAGTGTCCAGGATGGTCAGCCTTGGCACAAAAGACAAACCTATAGAAGCTTCTATTGCCCACCACGGGGTCGTGCCCAGCGGACACGGGGGCGTGGTCAGAGTGCTGCAGGTGCATTTATTGTAATTGCGAATTACAATTAATGAAGAGAGAGAGTGTCAGAAGGGCACGGGGCCGTGTCCAGCGGACACGGGGCCGTGCCCAGGCTTCTGTTCAGCCTATAAATAGGAGTGCTTGGCTTCATTTCAACTCATCCCTTGGCACACCACCTCTCTCACACTTCATCCACCACCCACCACCACCATAACACCATCATCCACCACCATCATCCATTGTCCATCGTAGAGTGTGTGAGTCGTCTCAGGATCCAAGATTGATAGTAAGAGTTCTTGACAATCAAGGCCATGTTTGCCTAAGTCTCTTATATCACTTGGTGAAGACAAGTGTTTAGTATAATACTTTTTATTTTTAATCTTTTGCACTTTTTATTTGGTTTTGTATTAATGACTTTAATAACTAGTTACTTATGTTGAAGGTGATCTTTCCTTATCGTTTGTCCGTGGTGTCTTGGCGTTATTTTACTGTCTATATAAAATAAAAGATTTTCACCATTCATATCTCCACGGTCTATATGGAGGTATGTTGGCTACCTGGTCGGGGGTTAAGGGAACGGTTTGGTAAGGGTCTTGCCCTTGTTCAGCGTTTAGAGGTCCTGCTTGGGACCTGGGTCAAATTTAGTAGGATATCCTTCAATGCCCATAGGTATTGGATGGCGGGGATCCAAACCCTTTGACCCCCTCATAAGTTAACTACTATTAATACTATAACCCGGCTATTTAGGACTGTATCCCTGCTGACTCAGACTACTTAGCCGAGGGTAACGTCACCGCCGAAAGCGGGGCCTACCACAATTTGCATTAATAACTTAATTCATTATCTTTCAATAATCCGACCCTTTAGGATTGTATCCTTGCTGACTCAAACTACTGGGTTGAGGGTAACGTCGCCTTCAAAAGAGGGGCCTACTACAATAACTAAGATAATCTCTTAAACAAGTGCAAAAGTGCGAAAATAATCAAAGGTTATACTAATACACGTGTCGGATCCAAGTGATAAATCTTGTCTATCTGTTTTATTTTATTTTATTTTTCAGCATTTAGTTAGTTTTTATTTTTCTTAGTTTAAAACATTTTTCTCACTTTTTGATTTGATTAGACGTTGAGGATAAACCGGTATTAAAAGCTCTTGTGTCCTTGGACGACCTCGGTATCTTACCAACACTATACTACGTCCACGATGGGTGCACTTGCCCATATGTGTGTTTAATGTTAGTGAATATCGTGTTTTATAAATTTAAAACTTGGCTAAAAGTGTAAAAAGGGGCTTAAATATACATCTAAATTATACACACTGACACGCATCAATACTTAAACATCCATCGAATTCACGACGAATGACAAAGTATAACCCGAGTTTGAGCAGCACTTAAACATCCATCGGATAGTCTTAATCGATCGGATAAAGTATCGTACCAGTGATTAGAGTTATTACCCTAATAACGAGCAGAGTTTCGGGGTTTTAGGGGTGTTGTGTAAAGAAACGGAGATACGAGAGAGTAAGTTCGTCGAAATTCGATCGAACTGGTGCAGGAATTCAAGTCCCACACTGCTGCTTATATACCAAATTTTGGCACCCCCCGCGAGTCGCGGAAGGAACCGGGGTAACCCCCCGCGTATCGCGGCGAGGGTCGGCCTGGCCTAGCCCTGCCACGTGTCCTGTATAGGTTTGACACGTGGCGCCTCGTCGTGACACGTGTCCTTGGCCGCTTTTTCGTTCAATCATGCGTTTTTCCTCGATTTTCGTGCCGATACTTATCGCGTATATTCGGGTCTTGATCCTAAATGATGCGTTTTATAATTGCGAGTCTAATAAGACTATTTTCATGCGATTTGGTTCATTGGACTCCAAGATTCCTTACCTGTTAAATTTTCCAGATTGAATCTATAAGTTTCATCGCGAGCACATCTGGTTTTGATCACAAGTTATCGTTGGGAGTATTTTTTAGGGTTGTTACATCCTCCCCACCTTGTTTTAAATCTCGTCCTCGAGATTTGTACTATGATATCTTCTTGGGTTTACGTCACTTCTTTTAATTAGTAAAAACAATATATAATAGTGTCTCGGATGGAATTAAAAGATCAATAAAATACTATAGGATAATTGGAATTTAATGATTTCAAAACTTTAGTTTCAGGTATTGATTTTAACCAAATGAGATGAAATAATACAATCAACAAGTTTGACTAAGTTTCATGAATCAACAGATATTTGATAGGTATGAAATTTGAAATAAAATGACTTGTAGAAACGATAGGATTTAATGTCAGAAAAGAACTTATTTTGATCAATTGGGGGAGATTCTGAATTGATAAATTTCTATTTTGGGAATGGAAGTATGAAAAAACTGATTTGTCAATGATCAACCCAAAAATCAACATCACTTACTTAAATGGTAAGGATATACTGGTCAATACAATAGAATTTAGTGTATCATGGTCTGAATACATAATTGTATCAAGACTATTAAAAAGGACGAATCAAACGAATGACGTATGAATAGGGTTTATTATTAGCACAGGCTTCAAATTTATACAGACACTGCAAAGTGCTGTAAGAATTCAATAATTATGGTGACCGAATAAATTCACCATTTTCGAATTTAACTGAGAGTTTTAAGGAAGCGAATCTGGTATTTCAAAAGATGAGATGTTCAAATGAATGAGATGAAATGATATAGTTTCCAAGGTGATTATGTTCAAGTTTAAAGATAATGGATGTGAATGTTTACAAGTTGTGAATGATTTGCCAAAGGAAACTTATTTCGATTGTCAACTGAGAAAGAATTAGAAATAACAAGCTTGAATGAAATAGAAGTACGAAAATAATTTGTCAACTAGGAAAAATCAATGGGTTGACATTTATTGAATTACAAGGATACACCGGAATATAATAGAGTTTAGTGTATCTTTGTCTTAACACATAGTTGTATTAAAACCACTTTCAAGGATGAGTCAAGTGAAAGGTAGATATAGATTAGCTCAAGCTACAAGTCTATACCGACGTCACAAGGTGTCGTAATGATTGAAATGATTCAATAATTACGGTGACCGAACAATTTCACCGTTTTTGTAATCAACTGAAAGCTTTAATGAAGTAAAGTTGGATATTCGTTTCGAATAGGATTTTCAATTGACGATGATAAGACCAAATGAATATCATAGAATTTTCGATCAATGATGAAAGAAACTTTAGAGATACACTGGAATATAATATGAAATTGTGTACTCTTATCTTAACACATAATTGTATTAAGACTGTTTAAGATAATGAACCAACAGGAAATAAATAAATAAATCCATACATCAGGTGTGAAAAGAAGATTAGCTCAAGTTTCAAATTAAAAAACGTCACCCCAAGGTGTGGTAGTGATTGAAATAATAGCAGTGACTGAATGAGTTCATGAAATCAATTGAAAGTTCAACGAAGTAAATCCGAGTGTTTGATTCAAAGAATCTAGTAGGATTTTTGATTGAAAATGAAACAATTGAATAATGTTTTTCAATTAAAGATGATAAAGCAATAAATATTACGAAACGCTCGATTGATGTTGTAAGAATCATTAGGAGATACACCGAAATATAATATGAATTTGTGTATCGTTATCTTAGCACACGATTGTGTTAAGATGGCTTTTATAGAATAAACCAACAAAGCGGATTCAATATAAATAAAATCCGTATATAATGTGTGCAAACGAAAAGCGTAAGTAGTTCTGTATGAAACGACTGATAGTAATTTAGCACAAGTTGTAAGTTCATACCAACACCACAAGGTGTCATAGTGATTGAAACAAGGCAATAATAGAAGTGATCAAACAAGTATTACCGTGTTTTGAAATTTAAGCGAAAGGTTCACAAAGTAGATCTGAAGATTTGTTTCAAATAATTTTCATAGGATCTACAACTGAAAATGGAACGAATAAACAGTATTTTTGAGCGAAGAGGAAAGGCAATGAATATCACGAAATGTTCGCTCGATGGTGAAAGAACCGTTAAGAGGTACACCGGAATATTTAACATGAACTGGGGTACCATTATCTTAACACATGATTGCATTAAGATGGATAATACATAGATCGAACAAGCGTAATTAATATCAATACACAATAAATAATTAAATCCGAGCATGGTGTGAGCAACGAGATTAGCGCAAGCTTCAAATTTGTGAAAACGTCACCACAAGGTGATCGTGATCAAAGAAATGATTTGATGAATTCGAAGACCAAACAAGCATGTTATGGTTCAAAACAAATGAAGTGCTTGTTGGGATTATTTTGAATATGATAGCTGCAATCCATCATATGGAACATTGAATTGAATACGTAATGCGAGCAAGTTCAAATAGTTGAACTTGGTTTAAACACAAATTGTATCAATAAGTGTCACACCCCAATAATTCCACGTATTACCGGTGGGCCCGGTGGGGAATATCGTGACGTAGTTGATATCATCATTGTCAACATACACAAATATATAGCACAGCGGAAGGCTGGGTAAATAAACTATTACAAACCATACTGTCTGTCGATGTTCGAATACAAGAATAATACAAACTGGAATGTAATAAAATCCACAGGCGGATCATAAAGTACAAAGAAACAAAAACTACAGACTCCGGGTATCTATGGGATTTGCAAGATCCTCTACAACACCCTATAGCTCCAGCCTATTTCGACAAGTACCTGTCAATTCAATCTTTAGGAAAATACGTCAGTATACACTGGTAAATACAATTTAACTGACTCGTTTTGAAAACATTTGAGAAAATTGGTTTAGATGCACAAGGCACAAATCCTTTATAACTTGGGACAATCTTATCAAAATCTTGTATACAGTTTTACATGCTTGTGATGTGTGTAAAATGCAACATATAAAACACATCAATTAAGGCATAAAACTAACCCTTTTTAAGTACTAATGTTGGAAAAAGAGTGTTTTTGTCTTCCTTTTGTATTTTCAGGATGAAATGAGCTCAAAATCACAAAAGAAGCAAAAAGACCACTAATTCTACCATAAATACAAGAAAAGGAACAAAAGTGGACTGCCCGGACCCTCAACGGCACCTCCTAAGACAAAGAGAAGAAAACAGAGTCTGAACACGCCCCGTGTCCAGCGAACACGGGGGCGTGCCCAGGAAGCAGCAGAAAAGACAAACCAGTAGAAGCTTCCATTGCTCACCACGGGGCCGTGTCCAGCGAGCACGGGGGCGTGGTGAAAGTACAGCAGGCGCATTAATTGTAATTCGCAATTACAACTAATGAAGAGAGAGAGTGTCAGACGGGCACGGGGCCGTGTCCAGCGGACACGGGGCCGTGTCCAGCGTTCTGTCCAGCCTATAAATAGAGGAGCTTGGTTTCATTCTCTCTCATCCCTTGGCACACCACCTCTCTCACACCTCATCCACCACCCACCACCACCATATCACCATCATCCACCACCATCATCCATTGTCCATCGTAGAGTGTGTGAGTCGTCTCGGGATCCAAGATTGATCGTAAGAGTTCTTGACAATCAAGGCCATGTTTGCCTAAGTCTCTTACATCACTTGGTGAAGACAAGTGTTTAGTATAATACTTTTTATTTTTAATCTTTTGCACTTTTTATTTGGTTTTGTATTAATGACTTTAATAACTAGTTACTTATGTTGAAGGTGATCTTTCCTTATCGTTTGTCCGTGGTGTCTTGGCATTATTTTACTGTCTATATAAAATAAAAGATTTTCACCATTCATATCTCCACGGTCTATATGGAGGTATGTTGGCTACCTGGTCGGGGGTTAAGGGAACGGTTTGGTAAGGGTCTTGCCCTTGTTCAGCGTTTAGAGGTCCTGCTTGGGACCTGGGTCAAATTTAGTAGGATCTCCTTCAATGCCCATAGGTATTGGATGGCGGGGATCCAAACTCTTTGACCCCCTCATAAGTTAACTACTATTAATACTATAACCCGGCTATTTAGGACTGTATCCCTGCTGACTCAGACTACTTAGCCGAGGGTAACGTCACCGCCAAAAGCGGGGCCTACCACAATTTGCATTAATAACTTAATTCATTATCTTTCAATAATCCGACCCTTTAGGATTGTATCCTTGCTGACTCAAACTACTGGGTTGAGGGTAACGTCGCCTTCAAAAGAGGGGCCTACTACAATAACTAAGATAATCTCTTAAACAAGTGCAAAAGTGCGAAAATAATCAAAGGTTATACTAATACACGTGTCGGATCCAAGTGATTCATCTTGTCTATCTGTTTTTATTTTATTTTTCAGCATTTAGTTAGTTTTTATTTTTCTTAGTTTAAAACATTTTTCTAACTTTTTGATTTGGTTAGACGTTGAGGATAAACCGGTATTAAAAGCTCTTGTGTCCTTGGACGACCTCGGTATCTTACCAACACTATACTACGTCCACGATGGGTGCACTTGCCCATATGTGTGTTTAGTGTTAGTAAATATCGTGTTTTATAAATTTAAAACTTGGCTAAAAGTGTAAAAAGGGCTTAATTAAACATCTAAAAAACATATACACACTGACACGCATCAAGTTTTTGGCGCCGTTGCCGGGGACACAAGGATTTTAAGAAAGTTAGGAATCAACGGCCTATTCATCTTTTTATTTTTCTTTAATTTTTAGGATTTTTTTTTTTAGGTTTTTCAGCTTCTGCAGAGCTCAGCACGGGGCCGTGCCTGGTCGGACACGGGCCGTGCTCAGCAACATTACTGGCAGTTTTTGTTTTTCAAGTTACAGAAGGCTGACCACGGGGCCGTGTCGGTGCAACACGGGGCCGTGTCCAACTTCCAGTAACTGGGATCTGAAAAACAATCACTGTAACTCCGACCACGGGGCCGTGTTCGCTGGACACGGGGCCGTGGTGAACCTTCTGACCAACATTCTTTTCTGTTTTTATTGCAGGACTTGGAACCCGACGCCAACCTCGCGTAGTGTATGAGCTCCAGTTCCAATAAAGACATAAAGGAACCATTAGAAGAACCCGAACGCTTTCTCAGAAAAAGGTTAAAAGCCAAAAACCAAGAGAAGGTTTCGGGTGATCCACCCCCAATGGCGGACCAACGTACCCTCATGGATTATTTACGGCCCACCGTAGGTAATCTAGGCGCCGCTATCAATGCCCCGAATGTCGAAGCCAATAACTTCGAACTTCGACCGCACTTGATACAAATGCTCCAAAACTCCGCAACCTTCCATGGGCTCGCGGACGAAGATCCCCATCTACATATAACTAATTTCTTAGAAATATGTGATACCTTTCGGATCAATGGGGCATCAAACGACGCCATCCGCCTTCGTATGTTTCCATTCTCGCTGAAAGACCGAGCGAAAGCTTGGCTCAACACCCTCCCAGCTGGATCGGTAAACACCTGGGATGAACTAGCCCAAAAATTTCTATATAAGTATTTCCCTCCTTCTAAAACTGCTAAATTAATGTCTGAAATTAACACATACTCACAAGAGGACGGGGAATCCTTATATGAAACTTGGGAAAGGTTAAAGGAGCTATTACGCAAGTGTCCCCATCACGGCCTCGCAATATGGCAACAAGTATCCACTTTCTACAATGGGTTGTTGCCACATACTAGGCAGACACTTGATTCTAGCTCCGGGGGACTTTTAGGTAATCGACGCCCACACGAAATATATAATCAAATTGAGGAAATTGCTCAAACCAATTTTCAGTGGCACACTCCCCGGGGAAATAAAACTATCGCCCCGGGCGCCCATAAGGTAGACGAAAGCACCTCTTTACAAGCCCAAATCGAGGCCCTTTCTTCAAAAATAAAAAAATTAGAAATGACAAAAACAGTCTCGGTCATGGCTTGTGAGGGGTGTGGTGGGTCACATGAAAATTGGAGTTGCATGAAAGAAACGGACGATCAACAAGAAATGGTAAACTACATTGATAATAGACCTAGGCCGTCGGGTCCTCCAACGGGGACCTACAACCAAGGATGGCGAAACCACCCAAACCTTGGTTGGAGGGAGCCCGGTAATAGTAGTAACCAACAACCGCAACGAACAAACTTTCAGCAATCAAGAAATGAGTCGCAAAATTTTACTCAACAACAAGGTGGAAGAGAAAGGCTCGAAGATACTATATCTCGCCTCGTCTCTGACACTGATAAGAAAAATTCGGAAAGATTCCTACAATTAGAATCAAACTTTAGGAATCAACAAGCTAGCATTCAAAACATAGAAAAACAAATAAGTCAACTAGCTCAAAATTTTTCCGAAAGACCACAAGGCGCATTACCTAGCAATACCGAAACCAACCCAAAGGCGCAAGTTCACCTCATCACACTACGAAACCGCACCGTAGGGCCTGCAGAAGTACCTCCAGCAACGGAAGAATCAACGCCAACACATCTGCAGGAGAAGGACCCTCCCCCATCAACGGAGCCTACCAAGGCTCCTCGAGTTCCATACCCCGGTAGGTTAATTCGTCAGAAAACCAATGAGCAATTCGCAAAATTCGAAAGTTTGCTAAAACAATTGCATGTCAATATTCCTTTTATCGAAGTCCTAACCCAAATGCCCAAATACTCTAAATTTATGAGGGACTTCCTTACACATAAAAAGAAAATTGAAAATTTGCAATTAGTTAATTTAGGCGAAGAATGCTCTGCCCTCGTACTCAATAAACTACCACAAAAGAAGATCGATCCCGGAAGTTTCACGATTCCATGCTCAATAGGGGAATCACCTGTTCGCAATGCCTTGGCCGACTTAGGGGCCAGCATTAACCTCATGCCCTCTTCAATGTTCAAAAGGCTTGGCTTGGGAACCACGAGCCCCACAAAAATAAGCATACAACTCGCTGATCGATCGGTCAAGTTCCCGCAAGGTGTCATCGAAAATGTCTTGGTAAGGGTAAGTAGATTTGTTTATCCTGTTGACTTTGTCATACTCGACATGGAGGAAGACACCGAGGTCCCCCTTATTCTAGGGAGGCCCTTCCTTGCCACCGCACAAGCAGTGGTGGACATGAATGACGGGACACTAACTTTGAGATACGGGGACGATGAGGTAAAATTTGGAGTTGGGAAGAGAATAGAGGATGACGACCCGGTCCACTACATGAAGGTTATTGATTCAAGCTTGGATGCCGCTCTCCGACGGTGTAACTTGGGAGGCAAGGCACTCCAATCAAAAGACGTGTGACCGGGAATCGGGTCTAGCCAAGGACCCTTATAAACGTGGCGCACCACGGAGGCATTCCGCGGACCTATCCTTAGTTTAGTTTAATTTTTTTTAGTTTTTGCAGAATAAAACGCACTCATGGTGGTAATGGATGAAAAAGGGAACAAGAAAAAATGGAACCATGCAGAAGAACAGAACAAACCGACAAAAATCTCCATAACAGAAGGCTCAACACGGGCCGTGCCCAACCAACACGGCCCCGTGCTGAGCCCCCTGCAGGAAATCACCCAGTTCAGGTAACTGGACACGGGCCGTGTTCAGCGGACACACCCCCGTGTCCAGGCTTCTGTTTCAATTCTATAATTTTTGTTACTGGCACTTGACCACGGGGCCGTGCCCGGTAAACACGGGGCCGTGTCCAGAATGCCAGTAACACAAATCTTTGTTTTTAAACACACGTTTTCACATTCTAATCAACCAAAAACTTTATTTTTGGACACATTGAGGACAATGTGTAATTTAAGTGTGGGGGGATGCTAAAACCTTGAAATTTTGCAAAATCCTAAAACAAGCCTTACACAAAACTCTATTGGAACCGCTAAACACCCCAAATTTTTTTCAAAAAACTTTTTCATTTTTTTTTATTTACTTGTCTTAGTTTAAGTTGGGAATAACAAGTTCTAAAAAGGTTATATTTTTACAAATTTACAACCGATAGCGTCGTGATAAAAAGAACTAACATAAGAAAATTATGAAACGGTATAACAAGTCTAGTTAAAAATTCGATTATATATGCTTAGTCACATTAAAAACCCATTCCCACAAAAGTGAGTTTTGAGCCTTTATTGAGCATAAAAATACACATATTTAGATTAAATGCTCATTTTTTTTCGTTTCTTGTGTGAATAGCCGCTCGGTCTTTACAATTCTAGAACTTGCCACGACGATACATTCCCGGTCCTTACCAACTTAAACCCAAGTAAGTAAATGATGGAGGCATTAGGACTAACTATTTTTCTTTCAAAACCATTATTTTTCATTTTTTTTACCTACCCAAAAATCCCCCTAGAAAACCCCTTTGAGCCTAAACCTTTCATTTCATTACCCCCAAAACTAATTTTTTTTTACCCACCAAAAAAAACCTTTTTCATTTTTCACCTTTATTTTAGTAACAAGCTCGGTTTTTCATAAACATACCCTTTATGTGACGAAAAAAAAAATTGAATAATGAAGTCAAAAACAAACAAAAGCTACAAAAGCTTGTTTGGAGAAATACTTCAAAAATAAATGTCACTAAAAACAAGGTATTTTACGAAAACCGACAATTGTTACGATTTTCGCCCTTTTTACTAACCACTAACCAACCACCCACCTTTAAACCCAAGCCTTCACCCCAAAAGTCCTCTTGATATTTACAAAGGTAAAAAGTTAAAAAGGAGGAGGATTGATCGCTTGGCAAGCCTATGGAAAACGTAAGTCCGTGCCGCTCTCGAGTGATTCACTTAAATATACACCTTCGGCCGAGTGTTGAGTGATCTCCCGTGAGGTATGTGAACTTGTATATAAATGGAATTTTAATAAGGCATGTTATGCCAAAATAAGTAGTTTATCTTATGAAAAGTTCAAAATAAATCATAACGAATAGGATTGTAAATAAAATAAAAATAAAACCTATAAAAACCTTGGATTCCCGACACTCTAGGACAAGCTAAAAACTTCTCTTCTACCTATTCCATTTGGGAGTGTAAGCCACATTAAAAGAGTTTTGCTTGAGGACAAGCAAAAGTTCAAGTGTGGGGGTATTTGATGTGTGTAAAATGCAACATATAAAACACATCAATTAAGGCATAAAACTAACCCTTTTTAAGTACTAATGTTGGAAAAAGAGTGTTTTTGTCTTCCTTTTGTATTTTCAGGATGAAATGAGCTCAAAATCACAAAAGAAGCAAAAAGACCACTAATTCTACCATAAATACAAGAAAAGGAACAAAAGTGGACTGCCCGGACCCTCAACGGCACCTCCCAAGACAAAGAGAAGAAAACAGAGTCTGAACACGCCCCGTGTCCAGCGAACACGGGGGCGTGCCCAGGAAGCAGCAGAAAAGACAAACCAGTAGAAGCTTCCATTGCTCACCACGGGGCCGTGTCCAGCGAGCACGGGGGCGTGGTGAAAGTACAGCAGGCGCATTAATTGTAATTCGCAATTACAATTAATGAAGAGAGAGAGTGTCAGACGGGCACGGGGCCGTGTCCAGCGGACACGGGGCCGTGTCCAGCGTTCTGTCCAGCCTATAAATAGAGGAGCTTGGTTTCATTCTCTCTCATCCCTTGGCACACCACCTCTCTCACACCTCATCCACCACCCACCACCACCATATCACCATCATCCACCACCATCATCCATTGTCCATCGTAGAGTGTGTGAGTCGTCTCGGGATCCAAGATTGATCGTAAGAGTTCTTGACAATCAAGGCCATGTTTGCCTAAGTCTCTTACATCACTTGGTGAAGACAAGTGTTTAGTATAATACTTTTTATTTTTAATCTTTTGCACTTTTTATTTGGTTTTGTATTAATGACTTTAATAACTAGTTACTTATGTTGAAGGTGATCTTTCCTTATCGTTTGTCCGTGGTGTCTTGGCATTATTTTACTGTCTATATAAAATAAAAGATTTTCACCATTCATATCTCCACGGTCTATATGGAGGTATGTTGGCTACCTGGTCGGGGGTTAAGGGAACGGTTTGGTAAGGGTCTTGCCCTTGTTCAGCGTTTAGAGGTCCTGCTTGGGACCTGGGTCAAATTTAGTAGGATCTCCTTCAATGCCCATAGGTATTGGATGGCGGGGATCCAAACTCTTTGACCCCCTCATAAGTTAACTACTATTAATACTATAACCCGGCTATTTAGGACTGGATCCCTGCTGACTCAGACTACTTAGCCGAGGGTAACGTCACCGCCAAAAGCGGGGCCTACCACAATTTGCATTAATAACTTAATTCATTATCTTTCAATAATCCGACCCTTTAGGATTGTATCCTTGCTGACTCAAACTACTGGGTTGAGGGTAACGTCGCCTTCAAAAGAGGGGCCTACTACAATAACTAAGATAATCTCTTAAACAAGTGCAAAAGTGCGAAAATAATCAAAGGTTATACTAATACACGTGTCGGATCCAAGTGATTCATCTTGTCTATCTGTTTTTATTTTATTTTTCAGCATTTAGTTAGTTTTTATTTTTCTTAGTTTAAAACATTTTTCTAACTTTTTGATTTGGTTAGACGTTGAGGATAAACCGGTATTAAAAGCTCTTGTGTCCTTGGACGACCTCGGTATCTTACCAACACTATACTACGTCCACGATGGGTGCACTTGCCCATATGTGTGTTTAGTGTTAGTAAATATCGTGTTTTATAAATTTAAAACTTGGCTAAAAGTGTAAAAAGGGCTTAATTAAACATCTAAAAAACATATACACACTGACACGCATCAGCTTGTCATACATGTGGGGCCGGTTTATAAGCCGGGCATGATTAATCGACTCACCACTTATAGAACCCACAGAGGAGTTATCCCCAACTTGTGGGTAAATTTATATTTAGCATTTGCATCTGTCGGGTGCATGCCTGCACCCCGTGCATAGGTCGTGGCCATTAATAGCTTAAATGAGCCAAGGATATCCAGGACACGGTCGTTAACTCCCAAATGTTTATGTTATCAAACAATACAGATTAAAACGGGTTATGTGGATTTATTAAATCACAATCCGACAGAATAATCCCATACTCGACCAAGCGGTATTAATATACCGTATCCCAAGCCCGTATAGGGAAAATAAGTTAAAAGTATTTACCAGTGTATACTGACGTATTTTCCTAAAGATTGAATTGACAGGTACTTGTCGAAATAGGCTGGAGCTATAGGGTGTTGTAGAGGATCTTGCAAATCCCATAGATACCCGGAGTCTGTAGTTTTTGTTTCTTTGTACTTTATGATCCGCCTGTGGATTTTATTACATTTCAGTCTGTATTATTCTTGTATTCGAACATCGACAGACAGTATGGTTTGTAATAGTTTATTTACCCAGCCTTCCGCTGTGCTATATATTTGTGTATGTTGACAATGATGATATCAACTACGTCACGATATTCCCCACCGGGCCCACCGGTAATACGTGGAATTATTGGGGTGTGACAGGTTGGTATCAGAGCCAACATTGAGCGAATTAAACACTAACCTTTTGTGTTTAATCTCAATGACACAATAAGCACATTCCTTAGACTCTCGAGTCTAGGCAAAAGACCTAGGGTGCATCCTTATCTTTCCTTTGTTATTATTCTGTTTTGTTTTATTTTGTGTTCTTGTTTCAACAGGAAGCTTACCATCATGCCTCCAAGACTAAGAGGACGTGGCAAGGGTCCCATGCGTGGAGGACCGTCATCTGCGGGACCATCTCACAGACGCACTCCATCGGCGTCTTTTTCCACCTCCGACTCCCGCGATGTGTGGGGTCAACCCTTCGAGCCGGCAAGACACTCAGTCTCGCTCAGCTCTTCGCCATCTTTTCATCCGTCTTTCGGACCATTTGCTCCAAATGAGCCCGAACACTCTCACCATTCGGACCAATCTCACCATTCGCATGAATCATACCCACTGCATAACTCTTTGCAATCTCATTCATTTCATCATTCTGAATCCCCCTACTCTCCAAGACAATTCAACCCAGCCGACTATGTGAACGACTTCCTTAGCTATAACCCATTGGGCCCTGAGGACCATTTCTCTCAGGAAATGGAGATGGATGATGACCCCGACCCGGAGATGCAAACAGGAACCCCGGGCCACCCTATCAGCATATCTAGTGGGTCTCCGTTTCAGGGATCTCCTTATCGTGGACCCGACTCCTTCCAAGAGAGGATGGCTACCTATGACTGGTTCTTTACTCCATCTTATCATAGCTCTCCGGCTCAACCACCTTTGGAAGATCCTCAACTTCAAGCCGTCTCACCACCACCATTCCCGATAGAGGATCCACCGCAGCAGCCACCGCAACCACCTCCCGAGCCTCCGAGGCGAAGGAGGAACGCTCGCATGTCCGTTAGAGGAGGACCCCGTTTTAGTTCTCCTCGAGGGTCGAGTTCCTATCCCCCTATTCCAGAGGACCCTCAGATGGGCGGGCCCTCAAATGCGGCACCGGAGGCTGATCCTCCGCAAGCTTCTTATGCACCACCTATGCCGCCTGTGGGATTTGATAACCCAATTCCGACGTACCCAGGTTCTTCCGGGTACAATCCTTATGGAGACCCGTCGGGATATCCATTGGGCTATGGAACTCATGACCCATATCTTACGGCTGCGCAGTATCACCACCTTTATCCTTCTACTTACCCTCCTATGCCTCCAACTAACTACCCAATTCAGGGTTATCAGTATCCTCCGTATCAGCCACCTCCTTCCCAGCAACTGCAGCAACAAAATCAGGAAATCTTGGAAAGGTTGGATAAGGTTGAGCAGAAGACCAAGAAGAACAAGGAGAGGCATATTAGCTTCATGAAAGGCCTCGCCAACCTTATCAAGGGGAAGAAGAAATAGAGGGTTGTTTTGTTTCTTGTTTATTGTAATATTGTCCCTGCGTGGACATTTGTTTGATTTCTGTATCAAGTCCCTGCGTGGACTTATTTTCATTCTTGTATACCCCTGCGCGGGTAGTCTGTCTTTTCTTAAGTCCCGTTTAGGGCGGTTGTATTCGTTTTCTTCGTAATGAAGTTTTAACTTTGGTTTTAATTGTGTATTTTATTACACCATGTTATTTCCTTTCAATTTATAATTGATCTGCCAAAGAAACTCTTAGAGGTATAACCTAGCCAAAGTATTAATTGGCTATGATGGTACAACCTTTTTAAGATAGCAAATCTCAGTTAACATCTAAAAAAAATATGTTAACATTCCTAGCTGTGCGGTGCAAGGAACCACACAAGCTTCCAAAAGGTACTTGGACCCTTCCAAGTCACATAAATCCAAAATGATCAATACGAATCCTGGCTAGAAAATATCAGTGTGATGAATACACCAAGACATCCATTTGAGATGCATGCTTTGAGCAAAGGTGTAAAATGACAATGAAAGTACGATTCATAAACTTCATGTCAAAAAGCAATGAACTTGGTTCAGACCTTAAAATATCACTGATTTTTGAGATCATTAATTAGAATCTCAACTCGTTCTTGTGACAAGTTTTTAAGCTATTTTAATGTCCTTTGAAACGAGTTTAATGATAGGTAAAATGTCTTCTATGACATTGACAGTTGTAAAATTTCTATCTTTCTCCTGTCTAATAATGTGTAGAATAACGCATTATGTAAACATTTAGTTATATTTTGAAATGGTCTAAATGGTTTAATAATACCATGACCAATGAATCATCAATGTGATGAACTTATATATAATTTAAATTACTATTATTGTTTATATTATAGCATTCTGAAATGGCTGGCTCCGGCGAAGTAAACAGTCATCCAGCACAGGGCAATACCAGAATTAACATTACTGGTGCAGAATTACAAGCTATGATCACCGCTGCAGTCTCTCAAGCGGTTGATGCTAAGTTTAAGGAGCCGAGTATCGTTCGGTCACAAACTCACTCGAAAGCTCATTCTAAATCTCACACCCATAAGAAGAGTGAGTCAGTGCATTCGTCTAACCAGGGTAGTATACCCAAAAGACAGATAGATCTTGAGCCGACCCCTAGGTACACCAGGGGTTGTACCTACAAGTATTTTGTTTCCTGTAAACCGAGGGATTTTACGGGAGAAAAAGGGGCGATCGACTGTATGAAGTGGTTAGATGAGATGGAGACGGTGATAGACATTAGCGGCTGCGCTAAGGAAGATGTAGTTATGTTCGTCTCCCAATCTTTTAAGGGCGATGCCCTTACGTGGTGGAAAGCACTCGTACAGTCCACCGGGAAAGTCCATTTGTATAACCTTTCTTGGGAGAAGTTTGTCGATTTGGTTAAGGACACTTATTGTCCTCAACACGAAGTAAAGCGTGTGGAGACTGATTTTCTCACTCTCGTAATGAAGGATCTAGATTGTAGATCTTATGTGACGAGTTTCAATTCCATGTCCAGGTTGGTACCATATTTAGTCACCCCTGAGCCGAAGCGCATCGCGCGTTTTATTGGTGGTTTGGCCCCTGAGATTAAGGGAAATGTGAAGGCTTCTAAGCCAACCACCTATAGATCTGTTGTGGATCTATCACTATCCCTCACATTGGATGTTGTGAGGAGCAGGGCGAAGAAAAATTCTGAAGAGGGGAAGAGGAAAAGAGAGGATGATCAGTCCTCTCAATCGAATAAGAAAGGTAAGGGGAACTCTGGTTCCAAGAAGGGGCAGACTGATGACAAGCCCAGATGCAAGACTTGCCATAAGAGACACTTTGGCAAGTGCAATCGGGACCCACAGGCCAAGCCATGTGGGATTTGCAAGAAGAAAGGGCACAAGTCTGTTGAGTGCCGAAACATCAAGGATGCAACCTGTTATGGTTGCAATGAAAAGGGGCATATTAAGACCAATTGCCCCAAGAATGCGAAGAAGCCTGAAGAGGCTAAGAAGAACAATGCCCGAGTGTTCCAAATGCAGGCAAGGGAAGCGGTGACTGATGATAACGTCATAACAGGTACCTTCCTCATCAATAATATTTATGCTAGAGTCTTATTTGATTCCGGTGCTGATAAGTCCTTTGTAGATCATAAGTTCTGTAAGTTATTGAATTTGCCTATTAAGACTCTAGACATAAAATATGAGGTAGAACTCGCTGATGGTACCTTAGAATCTGCCTCAACTCTTCTTGATGGATGTTCAATATCCATCAAGAACCATTCTATCCCGCTGTCCCTCCTGCCAATGAAATTGGCTGGTTTTGATATAGTTTTAGGCATGGATTGGTTGTCGCATAACCAAGCCCAAATTGCCTGTGATAAAAAGCTTATCATTATCAAAACCCCCTCCGGCGAATCAGTCACTATCCAAGGGGACACACAATATGGATTGCCAAGCAATGTGTCCATTCTTAAAGTATCCCAGTGTTTGAAAGGTGGATGTGTCATTTACATGGCACAAGTGACGGTGAATGATCCAAAGCCGAAGATTGAGGACATCCCAATTATTTCAGAGTATCCTGATGTCTTTCCTGACGAGTTACCTGGATTACCTCCTGAGAGGCAAGTAGAATTCAGGATCGACATTCTCCCTGGATCTGCGCCTATCGCACGAGCTCCGTATCGCCTAGCGCCTACCGAAATGAAAGAGCTCAGAACTCAATTGGATGAGTTATTGGAAAAAGGTTTCATTCAACCCAGCTCTTCGCCTTGGGGAGCTCCAATTCTGTTTGTGAAAAAGAAGGATGGATCAATGCGCTTATGCATTGATTACCGTGAACTGAATAAGGTAACGATAAAAAATCGTTATCCCTTACCCAGGATCGATGACTTGTTCGATCAACTCCAAGGAGCGAGTTACTTCTCAAAGATAGATTTGAGATCTGGGTATCATCAACTAAAGGTTCGAACCGAAGATGTTCCAAAGACGGCATTCAGAACAAGATATGGACACTTCGAGTTCTTAGTGATGCCTTTTGGGCTCACTAATGCGCCTGCAGCATTCATGGACCTCATGAATAGAGTCTGCAAACCATATTTAGATAAGTTTGTCATTGTTTTTATAGATGACATACTTATCTACTCGCGTAGCTAAGTGGAGCATGAAAAGCACCTTCAATGTATTTTAGAACTGCTTCGACAGGAGAAGTTATATGCCAAATTCTCTAAGTGTGAATTTTGGCTTCGCAAAGTCCAGTTCCTTGGACATGTGGTTAGTGAACACGGTATTCAAGTAGATCCTGCCAAAGTAGAGGCTGTAATGAATTGGGAAGCACCTAAGACACCTACAGAAATTCGCAGCTTTTTGGGTTTAGCAGGATATTATAGGAGATTCATTGAGAACTTCTCAAGAATAGCTGCACCATTGACTTCCTTGACCCATAAGAATGTGAAATTTATCTGGGGTCCCAAGCAACAGGAATCCTTCGAGACTTTAAAGCAAAGATTGAGCAACGCTCCGGTTTTGTCACTACCAGAAGGAGTTGAAGACTTTGTTGTTTATTGCGATGCTTCACACACTGGCATGGGGTGTGTACTTATGCAGAGGGGCAATGTAATTGCCTATGCGTCGCGACAGCTAAAGGTGCATGAAAAGAACTACACCACTCACGATTTGGAATTGGGTGCTGTGGTATTCGCACTAAAGTTGTGGAGACATTATTTGTATGGAACAAAATGTGTAATTTACTCAGATCACAAAAGTCTCCAACATTTGTTCAATAAAAAAGAACTCAATATGAGACAACGTCGTTGGATGGAAACGTTAAATGATTATGATTGCGAAATTCGCTACCATCCCGGTAAGGCGAATGTAGTCGCAGATGCTCTAAGCTGGAAGGAAAGAATTAAGCCGATTAGGATCAATGCAAAGAGCATTGAGTTGAAGAATAATTTGAATGAAAGGCTATTGGCTGCACAAAAGGATGCTGTATTGGAAGATAATCTTCCAAATGAAAAGTTAGGTGTAACTGCTGAACAGTTAACACCTGGAAGAGATGGAATTCTTAGAATGAACGGTAGAATTTGGGTTCCCATTCAAGGAGGACTTCGGGATGTGATCCTTCAGGAAGCCCACAATTCTAAGTATTCGGTTCACCCGGGAAGTGACAAGATGTACCAAGACTTAAAGGCCAATTATTGGTGGATAGGTTTGAAGAAATCTATTGCTACCCATGTAGCTAAGTGCCTAACATGTGCTCAGATTAAAGCTGAACATCAAAAGCCATCAGGTCTTCTACAACAGCCGGAACTTCCCACCTGGAAATGGGAAATGGTAACCATGGATTTTATAACCAAGTTACCAAAAACAAGGCACGGAAATGACACTATATGGGTTATAGTCGATAGACTGACGAAGTCAGCTCATTTCTTACCCATCAAGGAGACTCATAGCTCTGATAAGTTAGCCCAGTTATATGTCGATAAGATTGTAGCTCTTCATGGAGTACCGGTGGCTATTATCTCGGATAAAGATACTAGATACACCTCTCACTTTTGGAAAAGTTTCTAACAATCTTTGGGCACCCGTTTGAATTTTAGTACTGCTTACCATCCTCAGACTGATGGTCAGAGTGAGCGTACTATTCAAACTCTGGAAGACATGCTTCGTGCATGTGTTATTGATTTAGGTGGTAGCTGGGATGACCACATGCCATTGATTGAGTTCTCCTATAACAATAGTTATCATACCAGCATTCAGGCTGCGCCTTTTGAGGCACTATATGGTCGGAAATGCAGAACGCCTGTCTGTTGGGTAGAAGTGGGAGAAGCTCAGATATCTGGACCTGATATAGTCCTTGAGACTACGGACAAGATTGTCCAAATTCGAGATCGCCTAAAAGCTGCCAGGGATAGGCAGAAAAGCTATGCTGATATGAGGCGAAAGCCTCTAAAATTTGAAGTAGTCGACAAAGTGTTATTAAAAGTGTCACCCTGGAAAGGTGTGATGCGTTTTGGTAAAAAGGGCAAGTTGAGCCCTAGATACATCGGACCATTCGAGATCCTCGAATGTGTCGACAGTGTAGCATATAGGCTAAGATTGCCAGAGGAGCTGAGTGGAATTCATGATGTATTCCACGTTTGTAACCTCAAGATGTGTCTAGCTGATGAATCCTTAGCAATGTCTCATAAGGATGTGCAAGTTGATAAAAGCTTAAGGTTCATTGAGAAACCTATATCGATCGAGGATTGACAGGTCAAAAAGCTCCGAAGAAAGTATGTACCTATAGTAAAGGTTAAGTGGGATGCTCGTAGAGGTCCCGAGTATACGTGGGAAGTGGAGTCCACTATGAAACAGAAGTACCCTCACTTATTCAAGTAAATCTCGGGGTCGAGATTTCTTTTAAGGGGGTGAGGATGTAACACCACGTAAAAACGTGTCCAGTTATATATAGACACGTGTCCTGAACTTTAAGCGAGTGTATTCTCGTGAAGGACTTAAAAGGTCAACATGCCCAAACTTAAGCCTCTGATTGACACTTCGTGGGAGATTTGTTCTTAATCTAAAGGTTAATTGAATACAAGAAGCCATTTCGTGTATACATATGAAAAATAAGGCTACGGGAATTTAACATGTCAACATGTTAAGTTTACCTCTGAATGACCTTTATGAATAATTCCCGAAAGCTTTATAAATTATATTAACACGTTGATAAATGGCTATTAGGGAGGTTAAACCTCGCCTACTAATAATAGTTCATAATTCAATTCAAGAATTTGAAGTTCATACGAAAAGCCGACAAACCTTCATGTTTGGACAACTTCTTTAAGTACAAGGAAACACAATTGCATGGCATTATTATTGGGCATTCAGAACTGGTTATATGGACTATTGTACTGAATTATGGGTCAAGATTCGGACAATAGAAATGCATGGTGAAGTGTATAAAAGTTATAAAATTTTTGTCCTCTGGTCAACGGTTACAGACCGTATGGCCCTAGGCTTACGGTCCGTAAGGTGGTAACTGGGCGTTGTAAATTAAGTTCGGTTACGGACCGCATACGTTTTGACTTACGGTCCGTAAGAGCTGGATACGGACCGCAAGACTTTCAGCTTACGGTCCGTAAGATCGTCGCTGGGCAGAAATTTTGGACAGATGTATGTTAAGCTGATTAACCGACTCCAAATGACTTGTTTCGAAACCATGGATTGTTGAACGGTAAAAATAAACCACTAGGACACCTGGGGTGATCCTAGGGCCTTCCATAACAGTTGGGCATGATCCAAGAGTTCATGATCTAGTATAAATAGGCCTTGAAGTTGAGTTTCAAAAACTCACATTTGCAACAATCAAAAATAACTGATCTCTGGAGCTCACAAGGACTTGGAGAAGACTTTCAAGGGTAGAAAAGATTGCTAGGACCTTAAGTAAGCTTCTAATTACTTATTTAGTTGTTTAATTTAGATTAATTGCCTTAAAGTCAAACTTTTAAGTAGTTTCAGTTTGACTTTCATTTTATTTACATGTGGCTTAACCACTGATCAAATTGAAAGTGGTTATGAAACCACATTAGTATAGGTGATTAACCCCTGAAAGGGTGTCTCCTAATTATCTCGTTTGACTGATTAATTGTCGGGTCAAAATAGTTTGACAAAAAGTCAAACTGGACAGAATTGACAAAAATGATTCAAATTAATAAACCTGAGGTTCTAAATTTTATTATAACATTCTAATGACTCGGTAATGACTATATAAACATGTTTTATCAGTCCTAATCCGACAATTAATCGTCTAAGGGCAGATTATAACCGAAAGTCGCAAAAGCTTGACTTTTGCTATGACTTTCAATTCTGACCCATTCAAGCTTATTTCTTCCATGTTTTAAGCTTCCATTAAGACCATAATAGATTGTAGTATAACTCTCTGAAGTTATATTGCATGGTGCCTAATCGTTTGTAGTTTATGCTCTTGATCGTAATTATGCTCATTAATGCCTAAAACGCCCTTTTTGCATAAAACCGAGATTTTTAGCAATATGAATGAACTAAAACCTTTGCTACTGATATTTAGACATGCCCCGAAAGTTTGACATCAGTTTGAGGTCTAGAGTGAGAGTTATGCTAAATATCGTAATTAAAGAACTACTTAGTAATTAAAAAGCGTATTTAGCATTAGGTCCATCTAGACCCAATTTTTGACACCAATCTTTTTACCTACTAATGTTAAATATTATTTTGGGATTTTTGAAGATTTTTTTATTTATTTTAAATTAAACCTTCTATACAGATTTATAGCTTCCGGTAAAAAGTATCTTTCAAGAACTTTAGGAATTTACTGCTACATCAGGTAAATACTTTTAACTTATTTTCCCTATACGGGCTTGGGATACGGTATATTAATACCGCTTGGTCGGGTATGGGATTATTATGTCGGATTGTGATTTAATAAATCCGCATAACCCGTTTTAATCTGTATTGTTTGATAATATAAACATTTGGGGGTTAACGACAGTGTCCTGGATATCCTTGGCTCATTTAAGCTATTAATGGCCACGACCTATGCACGGGGTGCAGGTATGCACCCGACAGATGCAAATGCTAAATATTAATTTACCCACAAGTTGGGGATAACTCCTCTGTGGGTTCTATAAGTGGTGAGTCGATTAATCATGTCCGGCTTATAAACCGGCCCCACATGTATGACAAGCATGTAAAACTGTATACAAGATTTTGATAAGATTGTCCCAAGTTATAAAGGATTTGTGCCTTGTGCATCTAAACCAATTTTCTCAAATGTTTTCAAAACGAGTCAGTTAAATTGTATTTACCAGTGTATACTGACGTATTTTCCTAAAGATTGAATTGACAGGTACTTGTCGAAATAGGCTGGAGCTATAGGGTGTTGTAGAGGATCTTGCAAATCCCATAGATACCCGGAGTCTGTACTTTTTGTTTCTTTGTACTTTATGATCCGCCTGTGGATTTTATTACATTCCAGTCTGTATTATTCTTGTATTCGAACATCGACAGACAGTATGGTTTGTAATAGTTTATTTACCCTGCCTTCCGCTGTGCTATATATTTGTGTATGTTGACAATGATGATATCAACTACGTCACGATATTCCCTACCGGGCCCACCGGTAATACGTGGAATTATTGGGGTGTGACAATAAGAAAGTTCGGATATGGTCACAACAAAAACCATATATGCCAAAGGAATTTGAGTTTTTCAAGAATTTCGTTGACTCGATATCAAAGAGTCATCGTTTTATAAAACGCGGTTTACAAATGTAAAGATCAAGTATAGCTAAATGATATTTTGAGTTTTGATAAAACAACAAATTGGAATGAAGCCCTCCAGAGGTCTTCATGAATCAAACGAACCACATGCGCAACAAACAGTGCATGTGTAACGTGTGGATTTACCAAGAAATGAAATAGATCAAAAGAAATCCTTATGGTATGATGACCATTAGGAGAAGTAGAAACGCAAAAGTCAATTTATTATACGCAGAACTCAGAGTTTTAATGAAAGAAATATAAGAATTTTATCTGGGAATTTTGTGTGATAACCGTTGTTAGGTGACATTACCAGGGAATGTCGAATAAAATGAAATAGAGGGATTGTAAAGGTATGTGACTTCTTTTGCAGCGTCAAGAATTGGATTAGACTATGCAGTGATTGTTGTGAAATCTTGTCCCCACGTACCTCAACGATATTCAGATCGTTTGTAGGATCATGTGGCAGAGTGCTGATTTTTTATTAGTAGTTCTTCCACTGACGGAATTAGTATTGGTGTCGTCGAGCCCAATCATATTTTCCAAAGGTCTTGCCTTGAAAGTCGTGTGTGATATACTTTGACGTCTGTAGACGTATAATTTAAGTTTCATGTGTTTTCTTGTGCACTAGCACAATTTTACATGTTTCTTATTTGTGTTCATAATTTATGGCGTTAATCATTTATGGTAACGCATTGGTAATTCTTATACTTTTGATGGTGTCCCAACTTAATGGGTTTCCATTGTTATTATTGTCGCTCGAGTTACGAGGTAGATGATCAAACGACATAATGTTTGATATCGATATATGCAAGAGATTCTTGATAAAGGAATTTAGATTTATTATTGACACCTATGATTATGCTTTATTTCGAAATGTCAATCGTTATGGCTTTTGGAATTTCTTATAGATATACATATCTATATAATCATATATTTCACATGCTGTAATATACATACCCTTTATAAGGTTAATGTATTTAACAGATTCATATTTCCAAAAGCAAGTCAGATATCAGGTCATGATACTATTTTAGGGAATTTTGTCACTTGTTTGACATATTATATACCTGCTTACCCGGTTCTAGCCGGAGAGGTATCCTTAGTATATCCGGACAAGCTGGAGAGTCTGCTACACCATACCCAGTCTTGCCGGAGAAGAAATTTGTATTTCCCATAAATGGTATTTTTCTTAAATCATGGAAAGTGCATTATGACTTTCAACAAGGACTAAGCAAATTAGTCTTCACATAACAAATCATATTCTAGAACAAAGTAGTACTAATAAATAAGAAATAACAATGGTCAAGTGTTATTGCTTATTTATTATACTTGCAACATTCTAGTTATTATTTTCATGTCATATCAAAAACTCATCACACTTTATTTATTCAAGTATTTAGCTTATCTCGAAGCTTATACTAAGGCATCTTTTCTTAAGTTCAAGTCTAAACGCTACCATGTGTGCTATCAGTAAATAGCAATTTCCTAACTCTTTTATTTAAGCTTGGGTATTATTATCACAACACCTATTGGCTTAAGTCAGTGGCTCTGATACCACCTTCTGTCACGACCGCCGACCCCACCCTGGATGGAATCGAGCGTCGCGAGCAGCCAAGTGGTACCGGTGGTTATTTTTGAAAACATTGCAGCGGAAATTTCATCAGGACCGTGAGTTAGGAAAAATATCAGAGTTTAAAAACACCGGATTTTATTTATTAAATAGATGGGGATAAACCCATGTTTTATAAAGGTAGCTTTTAATATGGGATAAACCCGAATACATAAAATGATAATTCTTAATTTGATTTAATTGATAAAATGAGCCATTTCTGTAAGCCTTGTTGGTGTCGTATCCACTCTTACTCCAATCTACTGTAATTACCTGAAACGTGTTTTAAAAAGGTTTTGTCAGCAGGAAATACTGAGTGAGTTCATTCAGGTTTTATAAAATGACCCATAGTTATAAATTACAGCATAAGAGCGATTACAATGGCAGTATCTTATTTTTATCTGGCGCCTTGTCACCTCCTGGTGACTATGGTCATGCCACTATTGGGTCCTTTCACCCAAGTAGTGACGATTATCACTGTTAGGACTTATTAGCCTAACCTATGTTAGGGCTTATAGCCTAACCGTGAGAAACTAAGTAATGTGCACAATACCCCACTAGCCAGTAATTCAAGATAACCACGACTTAATCCCTGTAATTATAACTTTGAAAATAATTTGGAGTATTGTAAAACAGTTGATAAAAAGAGAATGACTCACAGTATAAGCATGCAGTATTGATTTAACAAGCTTCTTGATTCTACTCCTTCTGATAATTAAGCATATACTTTATTGTTTTGGATCTTCTGATGATTAAGCATCCATTTTGATTGTAAAGGTGTAGTTGGGAGTATTTGGATGGTTAAACATATAGTTTAACAGAATGGAATACGTATTTGTGTAAAACCATATCAAACCTAACGATGATCACGAGATTCGAACCTTAACGAATTTCACAAAGTATAGTCTTATTCAGACAGTACTTTGGCATCCATTTATTGAACTCACAAAGTATAGCACTTTGGATTCCGTTTACCGAAATTCACAAAGTATAACACTTTGGCATTCGTTAGTTGGTTCTTGAATCGATCGGATAGAATATCGCTTTGGTGATTATTGGTTAGAACACCAATGTGTAGAGAGAAGAATAGAAGAAATGAACAAAGGAAAATGAATCCTAAGCTTCCTATTTATAGGTAAGGTAGATTCATTCCTTAGCTAGGAAGTTTCCTTAACTATTAAGTTTCCTTAACCATTAAGTTTCCTTAACTATTAAGGGGCTGTTTGGTAGCCTCTTAATGACCATTCAGATGCTACCTCTTAATGGTTTAAAACCTCTGAATGAATAAGAGGTAACCTCAAGTCTGAATGGTTAAGAGGTAACATCTGAATGATAAATCATCACATGTCACATTCTTCTGTCTTCTCATTGGTAAAATTCTTAATGGTTCCATTAAGAGGTAGCCTCTTAATGACCATTCAGAGGCTACCAAACAGCCCCTAAGTTTCCTTAACCATTAAGTTTCCTTAACCATTAAGTTTCCTTAACTATTAAGCTTCCTTAACTATTAAGTAACTTATCCATTTAACCATTTAACTAATTAACTTACTTAGCTGTTTTAATTAATCTTACTTAGCTTAATTAATCTTGCTTAACTTAATTAATCTTGATTAATTTAACTAATTTTGATTAACTGATTAATTAATCATACTTAACTTAATTAACGGATTAATTAATCTACTCAGCTAACTTAACTGCTAAGTTTATTTAACTATTATGTTTACTTAGCTATTAAGTATTCTAGCAATTCCTTGCTTACGAGTTCTAATTTCTAGATACAACAGAACTCGTATTAGTGTATTTACTCAATTCAACTTTAACGACAATCACGAGATAGAAACCCTCACAATGAATGACAAAGTGCGATACTTAAACATCCATCGAATTCACGACGAATGACAAAGTATAACCCGAGTTTGAGCAGCACTTAAACATCCATTGGATAGTCTTAATCGATCGGATAAAGTATCGTACCAGTGATTAGAGTTATTACCCTAATAACGAGCAGAGTTTCGGGGTTTTAGGGGTGTTGTGTAAAGAAACGGAGATACGAGAGAGTAAGTTCGTCGAAATTCGATCGAACTGGTGCAGGAATTCAAGTCCCACACTGCTGCTTATATACCAAATTTTGGCACCCCCCGCGAGTCGCGGAAGGAACCGGGGTAACCCCCCGCGTATCGCGGCGAGGGTCGGCCCGGCCTAGCCCTGCCACGTGTCCTGTATAGGTTTGACACGTGGCGCCTCGTCGTGACACGTGTCCTTGGCCGCTTTTTCGTTCAATCATGCGTTTTCCTCGATTTTCATGCCGATACTTATCGCGTATATTCGGGTCTTGATCCTAAATGATGCGTTTTACAATTGCGAGTCTAATAAGACTATTTTCATGCGATTTGGTTCATTGGACTCCAAGATTCCTTACCTGTTAAATTTTCCAGATTGAATCTATAAGTTTCATCGCGAGCACATCTGGTTTTGATCACAAGTTATCGTTGGGAGTATTTTTGAGGGTTGTTACAATCTGCATGTATTACGTGACTAAATGAATGCTTGTTGTTATGTTTACATGTGGAATGCTGTTTACCTGCCTTAACGACGTAGTACTATAGTTTGGACTCAGCACCCGTTCACACGGGGGTTGTTAAGGACAATTACTTGCATGGATTACGGTGGTAATCATGTATTGCGAACTGTCTCGGACAGTCAACCCGCAGTCATTGGTATCGATAGATCCATGTCGATAGTTAACATGCTTCGTTTTCCTCTGTGTACGCGCTGGTTATGCGTAAACTGTTCGAACTCTATTATGCTATTATCAAACTTGTATGCTCACCTTTACATTATATGTATTGACTTTATTTTAACGTATGTGACAGGTGTTTAAGATGTTTGCTTGCTAGGAAAGCGAGGCTAGAATAAAGCTCTAGAGGCCCCCAACAAATAGTTGTCTGTTAGGAACAAGCGTCTAGAGCATAGTTGTCTGTAGATCTTGTCCGACCGGGTCTTTAGGAGCATTTGAACAATATCTATTTGTTTTTATTTAAATCTGAGTTGTCGGAACAAAATATTTGACTAGATGTTATTTGTAATAATTTGTTTTGCCATTTGAGGCACGGTATGGGACATGTTATATAAATTGAATGGTAATGATAGTTGTTATGGAAACTTCTGAACAATCTGTTTCGCTCAGTGCCATGCCCCGATGATTCCGCCATCGGTTGGGGTGTGACACACCATCCCCCGGCGACATTTACATGTCCCTCGGAATCACAGGCCCTGGTCGGTGATCCCTGCTCACCCAGGGCCGCCCCTGATAATAAAGTTTTCTCCTTTTGCTGGGAGAAAAAAAAAGATTAAAATGTTCCATTTAAAACTGTTACAAGGGTGTTATATTCTAAGTACCAAATATACAAAATTGTAAATGCAAGTTTATCAAAGTATACCTGAGGATCACAACTAGGAATTTTAACAAACTAAGGGTAATTAATATCTGATATCCGTAGATATACCTAATTGCCGCAAGTATACCTCATATTCGACAGGTAATGAGTAATTAAGTATATAATAAGTATAAGACAAAGTATAAGACACGATTTTACAATCAAGTATGATTTACAAGACTAAACGTACCATTATTTTTATCTCAGACCCATCTTGCTACCATCAAACAATAATGACTAATGTTGTGACACAACTACTATTACACGTGATTGATAAAGAAAATACAAGAGAAAAACAATTTAGAAATGATCATCATATTCTTGAGAAAATAACATCTGATTTCTCCAACCATTCAATTTGAAGTCATTATATTTTGATTGGCAAGTTTTAACTTTATTATTTGTCAACATGGTCCAAGATAGGACTTTATGAAGACGTAGGATTAGGGTTAAGGACTTCTAGAGGATATTGTAGTAAGGTCTTAGGGGTATTTTAGGGACGTAGGTTTTTCTTATTCTTTAAGTGACTTTACCAGCGACTGACTTCTTGTGTTTATGCTGGAATGAGGTTGTATGCTATTATACATGATTTACATTATACTGTGTCACTCTGATCACTTTCTTGGTATAGGTGACTTCTTTTTTCTATATTCTATTTGTCTATATTCTTTGACTTGATGTTTTGGTATGCTGTTCGTCTTGGAGCCGAGGGTCTCTTCTGGAAGCAGCCTCTCTATCCCTAGGGATAGAGGCAAGGTCTGTCTACATCCCACCCTCCCCAGACCTTATAAGTAGCTTTGCTATTTGTGGGATTTACTGGGTATGGTTGTTGTTGTTGTATTTGTCCAACATTATAGTGATCATTATTTAATTGCTTTCCCTAATGTTTTAGCAATCAATTAAACTGTTATTTGTTAATACTTAAGTGATTATCTTTAATTTGCTCTCCTCTAATGTTCTAGCTAAGTCCACAGTGACACAAATTTACAATTATTCAAAAATAATTTGTTAACAGATACATTTAAAAAAAGAATAAAAATTATGATATTTGTAACTTATGCGTTGAAAATAGAATTAACAAATAATAACACACCTTTTTAAAACACATCTAACTCATTTTATATTCAGATCCTATCTTTTTTAACCATTTTTTCTAAAAATACATAAGAAGGTGTATATGAATTATGAAATCATGGATAAAACCTCCACCAGTGGTATATATTTAGTTAAATAACATCCAAATTAAGAACCCTGCCACGTAAGCATGCCCTCAGCTTCAAACCGCCCGTGCCACTCACGTGTCTTCACACATGGCTTCCACATACCCCTCCCTATATATACCTCTCTTTGCACTGTCATCCACTATTATTCATATACGCGGCGCCTTGTTTCTTCATCGGCGGTGATCCTTAAACACCGCCATGTCATCCTCCGATCTCGCCGTCATCTTGCCCCGTGTCATCATCGTATCTAGACGCAGTCTCCGCAAGAACAAGTTTGTCGATTTCGTCGGTACGCTGTTGTTTTTGTTTTTGTATTTTTGTTTATATTTTTGTTTCATTAATGAATTGATTAACCTATATGAATCTACTTGCTTGTTTACCATGTGCATGTAATCTTTATGTTTCAATGGTTGATGAATTAATCACATGAAAAGCTTTCCAACGGTCGTGTATGGTAATTTACCGACCCCTAAGACCCGTAAAAAAGCTTTCTGCTGCATAACTTTTTGCCCGTTTACCTGTCATTTTTTTTTTTTTAATTGGTTGTGTTACACCCGGTTTTTAATTGTTATAATTTTACATAATGTGTGAGTGGAGAACTATTAGACAAGGTGTTTATGAAAAATGTTTTGATAGGTGAATATCATTTGGATCTTATTGTGGGATATGGAGCCGTTCCGGTGATTGTACCGCGGGTTGCCGGTGTGCACACGTTGTTGCAAAGTTTCGAGCCGATCCATGGGGTTCTTTTATGCGAAGGGGAAGATATAGATCCGTCGCTTTATGAGGTCGAAGAAACGAGTTTGTCTAACGAAGAATTGGAGGAAATTCGGCGGTTGCATGTCAGCGATACCGCGATTGACAAAGAGAAGGATACGATAGAGCTTTCACTGGCTAGAATATGTCTGGAAAGGAATATACCTTATTTGGGAATATGTAGGGGATCACAAGTGTTGAATGTGGCATGTGGGGGTACCTTGTACCAAGATATTGGGAAGGAACTAGCAAGATGTTGTCCAGATGAGAAGAAAGTGGTCCATATGGATTATGAGAATTACGATGGGCACCGGCATACGGTTAAGATTGTGGAGGAAACCCCTTTGCATCAGTGGTTTAAAGAGTCATTGAAAGATGATATGGAGATTCAGGTTAATAGTTATCATCACCAAGGAGTGAAGAGGCTAGCGCAGCGGTTCACGCCCATGGCGTTTTCATCGGATGGTTTGATTGAAGGGTTTTATGATCCAGATGCTTATTGCCCAGAAGAGGGTAAGTTTATAATGGGGTTGCAGTTTCATCCTGAGCGCATGAGGAAAGCGAATTCAGATGAATTCGATTATCCTGGATGCACTGCTGCATATAAGGTAAACACCATTGTTTCATTCGATTATCAGATGATTTTCAAGTCGTTATGTATTAAATTGTTTGTATTATGGTTGCAGGAATTTGTGAAGGGGGTGATCGCATATCAAAAGAAGCTCAACTGTGCAACAAAGGTACCAAAATCTTTAAAACTTGATAAAGAATTGGAGCAAAAGAGAAATGTTATCGTTCGTAGCTTCTCTCTCGCAAAAACCCTGTACGCGGGAGGCCATAATATTCGTCATCTTCGAGAGTCTGATCTCAAACCAGGAGCAGAATTTCTCGAGGTATGATCAATGATTGAGCTCATCAAACAATAGTTTGTTTGTATACAAATAATGATGGTATTTTTTAATCGGTTTCAGTCAAATATAGCATTGAGTTTGCAACAAGAGAACAGGTTGATGCAGATGGGAGCAACAGTGAGGAATGCATCTTCATACATGGAGAGATTGAAGTTGAATGCAAAAAGAGAGAAATTGGCAAGAGTTGTGATGGGGAAGATGACAATAGAACAGTTGTCTGAATTAAACATGTTCTATAACATGATGGGGCAAATATGTTCTGACATGTTGGAGATGAAGCAACTTCAAAATGTTAGTGTTGATCTTCTATGATTAGTCAGTCATCTTGCCATTAATTGTAGATCTAAAAGTCTTTGATAATATGGTGATATGTACTATTTCTTTATAAAGTATCACATGAAATCTTAATGAAAGAGACCCATCTTTTGTTAGCTTGTGACTGACTACCCCTGGTGGTGGTTATGTAGTGGTGCATCATATCTTTATGATCTCATGCATACATGTCTCTATCTTGTGTACCTAATTGTTTTTCTTATTGCCATTGGTTACTTAATTGACTAATGCAAAAGGGCTTGTGGTTGGAATCTTCTTGGGGTCCTATAGGCTATAAGGCTATAACTGCTTTTTAATGGGCTTGTAGAGTAGTTGGGCTTGCTTTGTCTTGTGATGTCAAGAGTCAATTTGTTTTGACAGTGATCGTCTTTTTATCCTTTTTAGAACTTAGAACCTACATACAGTTTAGATGTTTGATTAGAAACACACATGTGCTATCATCTCTGGGATGTAATGCCCTTCCACAAAATATTAAGGTAGTGTTCGTTTCATATAACAATGGTTTTTGAATAGAATTGGAATATAGATTTCATTTCTTATGTTGTTCGTTTCAACAAAAGAAGGATTTGAAATTGAATCTAAATCGTCGGTTCACCTCCTTTTTCTGGATACAAGGTAATTATGTCATTTTACATATTTTACAATCTAATTCCATTGATAGTTATACCAATCAAACACAATATGGTAGTGGCGAATCTTGAAATTTTAAACAGGGGGCGGAAGTTTTAAAGAAAAAATAAAGGGGGCATGACTCAGTTTATATAAAATTTCAATTTTCGATAAAATCTACATTTCAAAATGAAAAATAGATTGGGCCGGGGTTTACCTGGCCCTAACTAAAATTCTCCCATGACATTATGGGATTTCAAATTAATTCTTTAAAATCCAATTTCAATTCCATTACATTACATTCTACGAAACGAACACTACGTAAGATTCTGTTTTCTGTGGGTATCCTGGCTTTGAGCTCGATTGTAATGGCCATAATTCACTAAGTATCGATCTAAGTTATCAAGTATTTAGGCCCATGGTCGCAAAAGTCGCTAGTTGCTCCCTAGTCAGATTTGAGAGTACTCGGCCTGGACGGAGAGTACTAGGGGAGTAATTGGCATAGAAAATGAGTACACTACTCGCGCATCGACAGCCTACCTTGTAGTTAGTACTCAGGGAGTATTCGGCCTTCGAGACCTTGTTTTGCAACCATTAATATCAACGGTCCCAGATGTTGAAGATCATTAGAGAAGATGTGATGGAGTGGATCTCTCCACATGATTTTATCAACACCACCATGAATCACAACCATTTTTATTACAATTCAGATTACAAGGATAGTAATCCCCTTTATTTGACCGTCTTCATGTTTACAAGATCCATTTTTTGCGACGAACATAATTCATGTATCCGTCATTGCTAGGTTCACCTTTGATTGCAGTTATTTGAACCGTGGCTAATACAAGCCAAGCCAGATCCACAACAAAAACAAGTCCTCTACTGTAGGTGTGACTTGCCTTATTTAGCTATAGGAAACTTAGAGTTAATTCATGATGCAATTACATCCAACTAATCATATGTTGTGTTTTGTTTCTTTTCTTTTAATTTTTATTCTTTAAGGCATAATAAACTATTTAATTTAAATATTTATTTATTTGCTTTCTAAAGTATAACTATATAAACTCTAAATTTTAATTGTGCAATATCAAAAAATAATAGTTTATTAAAATAAGTAATTTGGTTATTTAAAATAAATTTAAAGATGGGGATGATGTTGAAAATGTAAGTAACTAAGTATACATGGAACGTGTAATAATTGCTTGGGAAAAGTTTGAGATGTTTGTATGTGTTGTTGATAGTTATGTTTATAAACGTTTATAGGTTTCACGGATATGTAAGTAAATGAATTCACAAGATGAAAAAAAAAGTGGCAAAAGATAGCTCTTCAATTGAAAAAAAAAAAAGTTTGAACTTTCAGCATTCAAGGAATTTGGCTTTGGAGTTGACAGTGGACTTTGGATTTCTGCATTTAATGATAAATTGGACTTTGTATTTTGAACATTATCTAATAAGTTGGACTTTGCCTATAACATTAACTCATAAAATGGACTTTAACATTTACATACAAGTCTTTAAAGGATATAATGTGGTGGTAAGATGTCTTTCTTAAGTTCATAATATTGAGGGTTCAAATCTTACAAAGTACATGCATAAGAACATTTAGAATTAGGTTAGTTTATACACATAAATTCGACTTTAGGCTTTTAACATTTACCCATAAATTTCCTTTTATGTAATTGGACTATGGGCCTTTTAACATCTACTCATAAGTTGATATTTGGACTTTGGGCAACATTTACTCTTTAATTGGACTTTGAACTTTAGCATTTACTCATAAATTGGACTTTGGTGTTTGGAGTTAACAATTTCTCATAAAGTAGACTTGGACTTTAGATTTTAACATTTAATCAGAAGCTCGAGTATAGACGTTAAATTTACTAAATAGAAATTTCACTCTACTTTTAATAGTGAATTGGGTCAACAAAAACAGTAAATGTTGGGTTAAATGAAAGGAGTCATTTTTTGGGTTAAATGATCGTGTTAGCCCTAGTTTGAAGGTGACCCTGACATTTCAAAGCTTCTTGGCCAGCCCTTTAGTTTGTATAAAAAGTTAGGGATCTAAGCACAAAAACATATACGTTGTTCAATCTTTTAATTTGTTATCTTTATTACGTCCATGTATTCGTTTTACTACTAAAATCATACGACTGGAGCTTGACTCTGAAAATGAGACTACCATTCATAAAAGATCAAGGGACGCGACTATTGTATTCTCTATGGAATATATTTGGTATTTGGGATTTTATATTAGGGTCGCATCATCATTCATTATTGATTCTCTTCATCTTTCAGTTGGTTCAAGTATCATCACCATCATTATTATCGTCTTGGAACGAAACTATAAGCACTATTCATCATCAAGGAAGGCATTTTTTGTGAATTATGATACTAAGGTAATTCTGACACTTAAAACGTTGTTAACAAGAATTGCTTTGTCTAATAGACTCGTCAATTTGTATTTACAAATAGTCTTTTATTAATGTTGTTATGATTATGTAATAAATTACAAGGAAAAAGCTTAAGCTATAGTCATAAGTTGCCATTCGTTCTTAATTTTTGCATACTTATTAGTCAATTTTGACTTACTTAAAAGTTAGTTTTCTTTTTGTGTTTGCTTCTAATAAGGAAATTTGATGGATTATTTCTCGTTAAGTCTATATATCATCAAGTAGCTTGCTCAAACTCATAATAACCAGTATCTTCAATTGATTGAACCAATCAATTCAATCAAATAAGTTTTTTTACGTAACAATTCAATTAAAAAATTAAGTTCAAAGCTCAATTTGAAAGCCCACTAGTTTCATTTCTTACTTTTATTGTCACTATCTATAGTTTATCTGGTTTCATTAAATTTTCAACAAAAATACATTTTAAAATTGAATCTAAAATTTGTGTTTTTGGAATACTTCAAATTGACACACTTTTTTTTAATATTAAAATTTAAACAAAAATCAAGTAAAGGTAAAAGTTTGGTTATACTCTCTCCACTCATTAATTTAAATAAATACAATAAAATCATAATTATATTTTTACTGGATTCAAATTTTCTTGGTTAAACTCTTAAAATCGAATTATTAAAAAAAAACACTCCAATAGTGCTGATTTTAACTTTAACGAAAATTGAATTATTTTAAAAAGTGTTAACCGTAATTTACGTCCATATGGTTTGTCCACTTATGTTATTTTAGGTCAAATTTCAAAATTATACCGTTTTCATCACTGACATTCTCGAAACGTGTCATTTCAGTCCAAAAAACTAACCCCAATTAAAAAACTCAGTTATCTCAAGAGTAAAATGGTCATCCTAAATATGATACACTTTAAAACATAGCCATTTTACATAGATTTTTTTTTTATTTTACATAGATTGTTTTAAAAATAAAAAATTTATGTAAAATTACCATTTTATCCCTAAGCTAACTGAGTTTTTTTTAATTGTGGTTACTTTTTTTAGGACTGAAATAACACGTTTCGATAATATCATAGAGAAAAATAGTACAATCTTTTAATTTTTTATCTTTATCACGTCTATGTATTCTATTTATTACTAAAATGATACGACCGGAACTAGACTCTGGAAATGAGACTATTGTTCTTAAAAGATCAAGGGACGCGACTAATGTATTCCCTATGGAATATAATTGGTAGTTGGGATTTTATATTAGGGTCTCCTCATTATTCATCATTGATTCTCTTCATCTTCAATTGGTTCAAGTATCATAGCCATCGTTATGATCGTCTTGGAACGAAGCTCTAAGCATTATTCATCATCAAGGAACAACATAAAAACTCAAAGGCATTTTTTTGTGAATTATGATACTAAGGTAATTCTGACACGTTAAAAAGAACTACTTGTCTTAAAGACTCGTCAATTTTTTATTTACAATAGTCTTTTATTAATTTTGTTGCCCACAATATGATGATTATGTAATAAATTACAAGGAAGAAGCTTATGCTATAGTCACACGTTGCCATTCGTTTTTAATTTTTGTGTGCTTAGAGCATTCCCAATAAGAAACATAAAAAACACCTAAAAACATGTCTAGTCAGCGCCACATCATAAAAACATCCATTTTTAAAAAACACTCAAAATTCACCCAATAACAAAACCTTAAAAACACCTCAACATAATGTCACATCATCACCATTTTTAAATATTTTTTTTAATATTATACCCAACCCTCCCACCCGGACCCACCAACTGACACCATCCCCCACCTTTTATTCATTTTTTGTAGTTTGTCTACAAAAATGAATCTAAAAAATGGAAGCTAAATACGAGTCCCCCAATAACTAAAAACACATTCTCTGCCACATCACTCTCAAAAAATGGGTAAAAATGCCCTATTGGGGATTAGTTTTCTTTTTTTGTTTGCTTCTATAAAGAGTAAAGGGTGTGGGGAACGTCCCATCGTCGTTGAGGCCCATCGAGGATCGTCCACACCACACCCTCTGGTTCGTCCCCGTCGCCAACGTCTCCTCCTAGCCGCTCTCGACGTTCCTCCTTGCTTTCTTATCCAACACACACACATAAAGGGGCTCATCACAACACCTTTGGCTCATCTCTTGAGACTCATCCCCCACACCCGATGACGTGGCCGCCTACGTGGCGGGATGATCCCCAAAGAACTACCCTCCTCCACGCTTACCAGCCTAACGAAATTTTGATGCCTTATTTCTCGTTGAGTCAATATATCATCAAGTGGCTTGCTCAAACTCATAATAACCTGTATCTTCAATTGATTGAAGGAGTCAATTCAATCAAATAAGTTTTTTTCAGTAACAATTCAATTAAAAAAAATGAGTTCAAAGCTCAATTCGAAAGTCCACTAGTTTTATTTCTTACCTTATCTATAGTTTATCTGGTTTCATTAGTTTTCAACAAAAATACATTTTAAAATTGAATCTAAAATTTGTGTTTATGGAATACTTTAAATTCACACACTTTTTCAATCTTAAAAATTTAAACAAAAATCAAGTAAAGGTAAAAGCTTGGTTATACTTTCTCTTCACTCATTAATTTAAATAAATACAATAAAATTATAATTATATTTTTAATGGATTCAAAAGATAAAGCTTTGAAACCTATAGGTCCTAGGTTCAATTTGCACAAGGAGTTTTTTTCCATATTTATTTGATTTACTTCTGAGTTAGTTTATATGCATTATGCCTAATAGAGTCGGATATAATCAGGTGTTTTCGCTGATAATATTCGTTACTAATCAAAATTTACCATTAAAAAAACCTCTTAAAATCGAATACTCCAAATAATAGTGGTGATTTTAACTTTAACAAATAAATAACAACCCACATTCCGGTTCGGGTCTAGTTTCGTAATCCACGTGTCACGTTGATTCCAAATCCGTCAGTACTATCCCCTGTCACTTTAAAATATGGCCATTGCTTTCTTTGTTTAACCCCCAATTCGAAAGTGTAGAAAAAACCAAAGAATCTATACTTTCCATCACTCAATTACCCATCTTAGATCTAGCTTTTCTTCATCGTCAATCCATCCTTTCCTAATCTCATATCAATCTCATCAGATCTGCATCAATGGCCACACTGCACAAATTCAAAATGTTAGCCACACAATGCGCCGTCGCCGGAAGTCCCACTCGTAGCCCCTCCACCAGCCCCGTCCTCAACCTCCGCCGCCGGAAAACACTCCGCATGCTCCTCACCCGCGGCGGCGACGGAAACCACCGCCGCCGGTTGCCGCCGACTGACGACTTCGTAGATCGGAGAGGAAGCGATGTTGATTCCTCATCGGAGGATGAGAAAGATAACGGTTCGAGGAGAAAGTTAAAGGACTTGTTCGTATCGTCATCGTGTTCGTCTTCATCACCGCCGGTTGAGGAGATCGGAGGTCATGGTGGAGATGAGGCGAACCGGTGGAGCGGTTATGATTGCGATCTGATTTTCGGGCGCGGTGGTGGTGGTGGTGGTGGTTCGAGAGGTGTTAGGTTTTTTCCAGGTTCGTTACGGCAGCGGTTACTTAGACGAGCGTGGAGGCCTGTGTTGGTGACGATTCCTGAGTAAATTTTGATAGAAATGTAGAGATGATTTGTATAAGAAATTACTATAATAATATAGTGAGAGTGTGGTGGTTGTTCCAGCATCCTGCTGGTGAGGTGATGGATTTTTGAATGTAATTCCGTTATGAGTATAACTGGATTATTATATCTATTATGAAGATATTATTGTTTTCATAAAACTTAATTAGAAAGAGTTTCATACTACTTAATTTAGAAAGAGTTTTGTAGCTTCAGAATCAATGGATCATTGGTGGCCAAATGAAGAAATATGGATCACACATCTGGCCCCAGGTAAGATTGTATGAATCCTGGCTAGGACCAGTGTGACTTGGAATTCTAGGGTGATTAAAATGGGACTTGAACACCTCCAAAGACCAACTTAGATCCTCCCACGATCTGGTTTTTAGTAAGCGAATCGTGTTTGCGCTATTTTTAAAACAAACGAGTCAATTCTAGGATGCATTTGGATCATGTTTGCGCTATTTTCTTTAACCTGTTTAATAAACGAGTCAGTTTTTAGGATGTATTTGAATTAGACGGTCGACATGTCAACCTACATACAGCTAGAATAAAAAGGTTATAAGTTATGATTTATAAGTTAAACCTATCAACCTGTCCGCAAAGAGCTTAACATGTTTACGACTTGATTAGAGTCTTTGCTTAAGATATAAGAGGACCAAAGACGGACCAAAGACATAGCATTTGAAGTAGACCGTGGGATCCATGGGATGAAAATTTTCCAAAATACAATCAAGGCTGGATCTTGATTTTTCTAATTTAGGCTGGTTGTAAAAATCCCAACTAGCATCCCGATTAGTCATTGATTAATCGCTAGTCGGAAGTTCACCGAGCAATTTTCTTTTAATCGACCAATTAATCGTTGACGGTCAACCAGGGCCCTAGGCAGTCCTAATCAGCCACAAATTGGCGGTTCCAAACAAATTCCGACCATTTTCCAATCTTGTAAATTTCGATGATTAATATTGTCTACTTAGAAAAATGAGCCAATGAGGGTTTAAAATTTGTCCTGCTAAAAAAATTACACATAAAAATGTGTGTGTATATATAAAACTAAAGATTACACATATAAAACCCAATCTGATTAACTCCTAGTTCGTACCCTATGGGCCGACTATCAACTAGCGATTCGTATAACACTATATCTAGGTATGATATATGGGTATAAGAGAATCTCTATGCATATGTGCCAATATATATACTTTTATTGTACTCTACATTCCAATAGGAATTTAATAGTTAAATGAACCCATACCCATCCGTACCGGCTGCCTATTCCCTTTTAAGGTGGATGCATAATCAAATTCCTTTTTTGACCATGATTGAAGACTTGACTGTAAAATTCCTTTTCTTTGTGCTCTTAATTAAAAACAAAAAAAAAAAAAAAAAAAACAATAGTTTGATGTTACAAATTGTTGATAATAAAATGAAAGTTGTAAAAAAGGAAAGAATTATAGAACCAAAAGATTACTATTACCAAACAGTGTACTCAAAACGTTGCCGTTTTGGGGAGCTAAAACTAGATGAAAGATGAATGAAAGAAAAGCGGGAAGGGGTTTCTTTTTGCAGAGAATGAATGTATGGGGGGAGGGAGATCTTTATGGGAATGGTTGAAAGTGGAGTCAAGATTACCTGTCTGTCACCTCCTTCCTTTTCCTCATTCTTCTATCCAATCACTCTCACTTTCACTTTCTATTTACTCATTTTCTTTTTCAATATCATCATCGTATCTTGTATTGTATATTTCATTCAAATGTAAGTATTATATTTACACGAATTTACTTTCCAGGGGCCATACTTTATAGTTTTTAACATGGGTTAAGTCTATTCCAAAAATTAATTTTCACAATAATCATCAATGAAACCCAACTGTCGAACTCGTCGCGACGCCTTTTATTTCATTAAACAGTATGGCTAAGAGTTTAAACCCCAGATCACACAATTGCATGTCACACACCCCAGGCCAACCTCTTCCTGCTACGTTGTTTGATTCGGTTATCAGATAACCACCAACCCATTGATGAAGCAACTCTCGGACAACATTACGCTTTAATGGTTTAAGACAAGAACGATGCTTACCTCATAAAGCTAGTTGCTTTTGTGTCTTTCTTTCTTAAAGAATCAAGAACATGCTAGCTTGTTTTCATCGTTGTCTGTGTTCTTCAGAGCATCCTGAATAGAAAGGAAACCACACTTTAATGTGATGGCAACAGTATGATTGTTTGTGTTATTTTTTTTAATGAGAAAGATGGTTATGAATATGATACATGCATATAACTGCATACTCTAAAAGTGAAAAAATAAATAACTAACAAAGGTTAAACAGCCGATTCAAGTTCCAGATTGTTAAACCACCAATAGCAAACCATATAAATCTCAAACCGGCTGACTTGCTTTGTTTTGAGTGGTTCGGTCGTTTTCCAACGGTATACAAACCTCTAGTGAAAACTAGCATAAAAATGTTCGCAAAGAATCTGGGGCCTCTAGGCTAAAATACTTTTCCGGTATATAGCTAGTGCAGAGGCTCACCAATTTGCACTTGAGTTCATAGATAGCCTGCTGTCTCATGTTTGCGAAAAATCTCAACGACTGAAACAGAAAAGGAGAAAATTCATATGAAGCACAAATCTATCATACAAAAGTAGACGTGGCAACTTCAAACCATTCACTTATGAATGGATAGGGGGCGGCCGACCCCCCGAACTTTTCGCTCAGGAGTGGAGAGCATGCAGTTTTCGTATAGAAATTTTTGGTATTTACGTTTTTGACCCCCAAGTTTTATAGAAAATTTTATTATATACGTTTTCGACCCCCCGGTCGGAAATCTTAAGCTTCGCCACTGATTGTGTTTCTTTTTTGCTTAAAAGGAAAAGTAGACGAAAATCGTATTCTTGTTTCTTAATGCACAAAACCACTTAAATCATTTAATTTAACTTACTAGATTGTTTTTGAAATGATATTAGTTTTTTTGTAAAAATAGGTATACTACGTATATATTTATAGAAAAATTAATAATTTTGGAAAAAAGGTGTTTCAACAAACCCAACCCGTAACAAAAAAATACACATTTTGACCCATCACGCGACCTATATGACCCACCCATTTCGCCACCTCTAGGAAAAATGGAAAATGATAAAATAAACACACCATGAAGAGCAAGAGCTTTACTTACCCCGATTCGTTGCATCTCCAAAGATTTTTGTAACGCTTCTCTTTTAGTAAGGAGGTTTCTTGAAAACTTTGAAGGGCGTTTATAATTCTTGCCACGATAAATAATAATAGCATACCCGAGTTTCATCTTCTCTATGGAAACAAGTACCCCGCCACTTTCGGCTTCAAGACATTGTGCGGTGTACAATATCCTTGAAAACACTCTTTGCATTGTGACCACTTTCACTATTTCCCTATGCTTCCAATGTTGATGCAAACCTTCTATCACACCGTCAAAAACACCTCGTCGCCCTAAAATCCCACATTTATTACCAAAAGAAAACTTAAACTTTATCTCGTTTTCTTCAGACGCTAACTGTATTAAAAATTTAAAACCAAGCTTCATTACTTACCAAGTACTAATGTGCTATCCATCTTTAATCCTATCTTTCTTAAACTCTCTCTCTCTTCACTCGTTATAATCTCTCGGTCCGCATTCGGTTCAACAGGCTCCCATGCAAGCTTTGCCAACTCTTTTGACGCCTTATTTATCTTCATTTTTAGCTGCAAAAACATATTACTATTAAATAGTCTCTTCATTTTTCATAATTTATATACCACAAAATACACTTACGATTAAATACTTGTGCTCCTGAATCCGTATTTCCTTTTCTAATTTTAGCTTCTCCGCTTCTAATTGCATTTCAGCTTCACTAATTCCAGCCTTGAATCCCTCATGTTCCGATTGAATAGTTTCAAATTCTTTTAACGTACCGATAGAGCTAGTGCTAAAATCTGACGATGGTTGGTCAAGATAGTCAAACATCTCAACTGTATTAGCACGCATGGTTTCTTCTTGAAGTTGGAAGCTTTTGATCTCCGCTTCTCGATTAATAACAAGTTCTGCAACATCGGGAGGAAGGAAATCCTTGCCTCTGTAGAGTATTATATAGAATTTATTACGTAGTAATAACACTCCGCCAGTGAGAAGCTGCACATGTAAACAATTTATAGCTTCAAAGTTTACCGTTGCATTGACTTTTTGGTCAAACTGATAGTAATTAAAGATCTTACCTTAAGCTCGGAAGCCATCTGCTCATTGCTTGTGTTTGGAATTCCCCATTTTACCGCGATCTTTGCTATATGACATTTTCCCCACAGTTTTAATATGGCTGCAGCCAAGCCTTGAAGGTTTCGGTTTCTTCCTGTACAAGTGAAATATCAGATAAATACTTTCATAATATAACTATAATTAGAAAGATTAATATGCATACCGAGGACGAAATGAGTAGGTAAATGGTAAGCTTGCTTCCTCAAGTGAGTTAACTCAGTGTCGGTGAGCTTAGATCTACCAGACAAAGGGTAAAGCCGTGACGGTGGTTTATATCCAGGAACTACTTCAGGAAGTAAATCCGCATCTACGGGTAATGGCTTCGGCATCCACCAATCAATAAACCGAGGTCCCAACCCGTCTAGTAATCTGTCAGCTTCCCTCTCAAAGAGTGACCCTTGTACAGGCATAGTCTCCTCTTTATCATCATGCCCACCAACTGTTTGATATAATGTTCCAGTGACATGTTTATTATTTCTATAATCGCATCCTCTATAGATAACAAGAGTATCCTTCTTACTCCATACCACCAGCCCTCCTGTCTTAATCTGCCAACAAAAATTCATTTTCATTACCTAATTTAAGTCGCCTCGCAGCACTAGAGTCAAGAATTTACTCCGTGACAATAACCAAATGTCCAAATTTAAACAGATGTACAAAACGAACGAACCATCACTCACCTCGACAATTTCGCGTGCTCGATCCATATTCCGACATAAGGGCACATCAAACTTAACCATAGCAAGCTCATCACTATTCCAAATCGCTCTAATTTGTTCAACCACACCTTCATTCACTCCAGCCTTTTTAACCTTCACCCAACTCCTCATCTTTCTAGCTTCACTTCTTAACCTCTCAAGCAGCCCATCATCAAGACTCAAATCAGCAGCAGTCACTGTCTTCTCCCTCTTCATCCTCCTAAACACCATCCTCTCCTCCCTCTCCCATGGCAGTTTCCGACCAAACCATTTCTTATTTTTTCCAACATTATTATTATTATTATTGTTATCTCCGAACTTATTATCTCCCAACTTACCCAATGACAAATCAAACTCCATATGTTTCTGGGTATCCTCTAATTCTTGAGATTCTTGTTCAAGATTGTCTATACTGTACAGGATTTTCTTCATGGCATGTTTTCCTCTTCCGCCGCTGACTTTTTGGGTCAATGTTTTTTCCTCTTTGTTGTTGTCAGGGGACTTTTTTCTGGTCTTGGGTTTTGTAAAGTCTATGACTTGATTGGGTTCAAGAACAAGAGGGGTGTTCATCCATGGGGCTGTTTTGGTGGCTGAATTTGATGGGTTTGGGTTAAAGTCTTGATTTTTATTGGTAGAGATTGATTTGGGGTGAATTTGTTGAGGTGAGGGGTTAACTGTTTTTGGAATGTTGGAAGGTTTTGAGAGCATTGTGGGAGTGAGGAACATCGTTGCTGACATTGTGACCCTGAACTGAATTGCAGTGTTTCGAGAGAAATCAGGAATCTATCCAAGAGATGTAAATATCTTGACATGTCATCGTCTACGTGGCATGTGTTGGGCCACATATCCAGTTAGGCTATGGGGTGTGGGGGTCATGGATTGGAACATTATTTCCACGTAGGATCATTAATTAAATGGTATACCATCCCCCTCCTTGATTGATGGTGATTCCCATGGATTAAACCACGATTACCACGACCCTCCCATTTGACAATTTTAAGACAAAAACAAATTAACAAAAATAAAGGGGATAGTGGTTTGGGTCATGACCACACCCTTAGGGTAGTGGTTTTGAATAATGGATTAAAGATAGATGATGTGGTGCCTATGTGGAGGGTCATGGTGGTCATGAAGGTCATGACCACACCCTATAGCCTTACAAAGTAGGTTTTGTGGCAAGAACAGGAACGACACTTTGAATTGCACTGCTCGTTTTGTTTCTGACAGTTTTTATTGGTGTGCACGTTCACTTATTATCCTGAATCGAAGTAATCGGGTTTCGGTTAATCAGTTTGATTTATTTGGTTAGATTGATGGTTTTTTATTCGCTTCATTAAATTTTAGTTGATAACCAAAATTAAATTTGAGCTAAAATTTTTGCTTATAAATACATGAAACTAAGGTTTAAATAAATGAAATATATGTATAAATACTTAAAATGAAAGTATGAATACATGAAATGAAGATATAAAATATAAAATCCATAAACTGAGGTATAAAAGCTGTAAATATATGAAAATATGAATGGTTCAGTTCGGTTAACTTTGGTTAAACGAGGGTACAAAAAAACGAGTTTTTTGGTTAATTCAGTTCTTTCTTAATTGATTATCAGTTAATGCGGTTTTTGGTTGATTTCGTTCAATTTCAATTCGGTTTTGCATAACGATTCACTTATTGCTCGCCCATAGACAGTGTTAATCATGTAACATATCAATTTATTTACTTAAAAAACTATAACAATACTATACTCAAATTAAAGAGAATCAAAAGCTCTTTTTAAGATGTAATTTTTTAAAAAAAATATTAATATGCGAAAAAAGTTATGGTCGCTTAAAAATCATGGGGGTGATTGGTTTTTCATAAGGATATAAATTGTAACTTATAATTAACTAATCATAATTAAGTTAAAGATGATGGATTAATGTATAATAAAGATACCAATGAGGTCGTGATCTATTGACAAAGGGAAAACCTTTAAACACTTTGAGAGAGGAATGTCTTGAATTCAAGTCCCACAAACGACATGATTAAAAAGAAATTTGCCGTTAAAAAAAGTGTAATAAAGATGAAGATTTAAGTGTAATTATTGTTTGAAAGACTAATTTACCCATATTTTAAAGTTATACTTTATGCATTAAACTAAAAAAAAGTTCTTACCCTTTGGTATATTAAAATACTATTCATTTACCTATCTATACTTTCTATTAAAATGTATTATGCATGATTTTCTAAAACCACCTTGTTTACACACGAGTTTTACTACTCGTATCAAATAAAAAGATTACTATACCAGTATCGATTTTTAGTTTTTTTTTCGGTCAATTTAAAACACTGGTAGATGTCCTTTGGCAGGAATGAGATCAAATACAAACACTTATGTTTGTAAGAACCGTAAGAACCAACACATAATTGACAAGTGTACCTCCATAAAAAACTAGTTTAGGGGTAATTTAGACCTTTTTACCATATTTATTTATAACTAAATAAAAATAATTATTAAAACATCCCTAAATCCATTCAAGTTTAATTCAAATCAAAGTTTGAATTTTTTAACATATCCATGATCTAGTAACTCTCCATAATCGAACCAACTAGTAGGAACCACCACAAAAATATAATCAGCACAACACTATATAATTAGCATAACATCATTAATCGTTCTCCATTATCAGCACATCGTCATCAATCGTTCTCCATTATCAACATAAACGACATTAGCACAACATCCTCAGTCGTTCTCCATTATCAGCACATCAGATGTGCTGATTATATCTACTTTTGGTGTTTGTTTGTATTATATTGTAATTAACACATAATCAGCACAATTATAAAACAACTTTTGGTAATCTTTTTAAAAGTTACTTTTATAAATAAAAAAAAAGGTATAGCGATATGGTACTCATATTAAAGATAAAAAAAATACTTGATTTTATGGTATATTTAAAAAAAAATTAATGAAGTATATAAAAGTTATTGTAGTTTAAAAAACGTTGGTGGAAATTGTATTTAATTGAAAATGGTCAAATGACTAGCAATTTTATGAAACTACTCCTAACTTGTTAGTACTAATTTTTAATTATAAGGGTTTTATTTATAATCAACCCTAACCCTTTATTTAAACTATCAATGGTTCAGATCTGTTCTTACGGTTCTTACAGTTAGCTAGGGGTGTTCAAAAGTATCCGTATCCGAAAATCAGATCCGAAATATCCGATATCCGAAAAATCGGACATCCGAAATTTTGGATATCCGAAATATCCGGAAATTTAATTTTCATTTTTTTGGATATCCGAAAATATCCGAAGTATCCGAAATATATCCGAAATATCCGAAAAATATCCGAAAACTTATATTCGGATGTCTGAAACAATCCAAAATATCCGTTTCCGAATATGAAAAGAATAATAAAAATTAAAAATTAAATAAAAAGTTGGATTTTCGGATATCCGATTCACTATCCGAATCCGTATCGGATATCTGAAATTTCGGATACGGATTCGGATAGTGAAATCTGGTATCCGAAAATTTCGGATATATGAAATTCGGATATATGGTTTTGAAGTTGAGGGACTATTTATGTAACTCAGTCGATGAAAAGAAAAACAGAAAAGGTGAAAGAAGGTTACGAGTTTTGAGAGTTAGGTTATGGAGGACGACGAGAGGCGAGAAGCAGCAATCGCATCACTTCCATGTCTTAACACTAAATCCAAACCATCATCTGCTGCTTCCCAAGCTCGCCTTTCCAAATTTCAGGTTAGTTATTTCCGTTATAATTTACCAATCAATCAATTGCCTCGATTAATGCTATCTGTTTTCATTGATAGGAACTGCACAAGAGGCGCTTACAGATCAAAGAAAAAACTAAAATAAAAAAGAAATCAAAAGGTTCCTTTAACCAAATTTGTTATTTGTTGACATTCATTGTACATTTGTAATGGTGATTTTTGTACAGGTAGGTCATATGGGCCAGGCAAATTAGAAGAGAAGGATAACGAAGCCGAACCGTACAAAACAACCAAAGATAACAGCAGTTCAATCTCATTAGACAACCATCAGGAAAATGTCCCAGCACAAATGGCTTCAAAGAAGCCACAGAAGCTGCATTGGGGGTAACTTTTTTAAAAATTATGCTGTGACTTTTTTTTTTTATAAGTTTTGTATCTTTATTGCATACAAATGTTCTTTTTACTCACTTGGTGTGTATTGTGTATGAATTTGCAGGCTTGACACAAAGGAAAGATGGGAAAGGAAATCCAACATGTAGATGGCACTGTCTGGAGTACAACATTTATGGCGTGATCAACCGAGATGGTAATGAACATTCAATGGCCTGTTAAGATTTATCTGTTGTTGATAGCAAATTGCTGCCATAAACTCTTTTAGTACAAGCATTATTTTTCTAAAACGCTGCACAACTCCCGTCAAGAGCCAAACATAGTTTTCTAGGTCAGGTTTCTAAACCATTAGAACTTTTTAGCAAAAACACATAGGTCCCCACCAATACCCTACTAACTAGTTCAGGTTCTAGATCAGTTTGCCTTATGAAAGCTTGCAGTTAATTATATTGTTTTATGTTTCCTTAAATTACTTGGCTTACTTGTGTTGAAACCACTGCGTAAAATATTCCAAAACTCCCATCACATTCAACTGTTATGAAGAACAGTCAAGTAACATTTAGATCAAACATCAATACAATAGCTCTGCACAAAGTTTGATTTAATAATGAAGTAGAGCGTATAAATTTAACAAACAAACCGGAGGCTTGAGACCTTGAGTTTTTAATGATCTGACATGGCAGATAAGCAAAATAGTAACACTTCCAGCACTGACACGATCAAGCTCCACGCCCATAGGTTGGCAGGTTAAACGAAAGGAATCAGAAAAGTTATGTTTAATTTCTTGTATGTTACTACTCTAAATACAAATGAACAACAAATCACACAAATGATGTATAATAATCATGTCTAAACTTCAAAATAAGGCTCATTATCTTTTAAGTTTTCAGTTCAGATTAAAATTACACGACCAACTTAAGTTATGACAAAATACATCTTGAAATAAATGTATTAAAACTAATGGGTCAATAATCCCGTTAGGTTTCTCCAAACTCGACATGTTTAGCCAGATGTGTTCTTGGGTTAAACCTGCACTTGTTTAGGCAACTACCCAAACTCACAAATTGCATGTTAAATTAGGGAAAAAAAGTTTGTTAGGGTAGGGAACGTAGAGGTAGAGGTGCACATTTTCAGTTTTTTTTTTTTTTTCAAACCGATTTGGTTTGGGTCAACATTGGTCAAAATTGGTTCTTGGTGAAACCGGATTAGATTTGGAACCGGTTTTGAAGTGAAAAGGGATCGGTTTGGTTTTAAACTAGTTTTTAGTCGGATCAGTTTTAAACTGGTTTCAACGAAGGAGTTCTCAAATCGAGATTAAACCGGCGGTTTGATTTAAAACCGGGACCGGTTTCGTAATCGGTTTCGGCCTTTCGGGCCGGTTTTGGAACCGGGTAGTTTCTTCTTGTTTTTCACGAGATATAACTTGGTAATTCTGGCATTTCTGCAACTCGATGCGGCAATTGCAATGCAATGTATTATTCTGGTGTCTCGTAGACTTTGAATCTTTTTCAGCTCACTGCACTTCATTCCAAATTCACCATATGTCCCCAAATCACACTCGAGCCCCTTCTCATGTGCCTAATTTTAGGTATAAGTTAGCTGTTCCTTACAAATGATTATTGAGAATTTAGAAATGATTACTCAAAATACAATGAATTTGCCTATAGGTAGTAGAATTAGAATCTCCTTCCTCTTAACTTAGATTATTCGGATGATATGCATCGTGACTTTGTGGTTCCTTTGGAAAGCAATAAATGATGGAGGAGATCAAGTCAAACACTTTCATATGGCTCAAACATAGGGAAACATGTTTGGTTGGATTTTAACTTTTTTTGCTTTGTATTGCATGCTTTTTCTAGCTTCTTGCTAGTTCGTTTTAATATATCTTGCCGTTCTTTATTTTCAACGTCCTTTATTTCAATCATATTGACAAGATATTGCATTGCAGATAACCATCGTGTGGTGAGGGTGATTTGGTGTATGAATTGGAATTAGGGTTTATGGAAAGGGGGAAAATATAATCCGGTTACAAAAGAAAGATAAATTAAATAAATAAAGACAATGACCAAATTGCCCCTCTATTCAAGCTAGTTTTGTTATAGTGTTAGTCATGTGGATGAATCTTCTTAATGGATCTAGCAAATCTGAGTAAACCTCAGGGATAATTTCGGCAATTTACTCTAAAATAAACGAAACAAGATAAAAATAAACAATTTTGGTGTAAAACTCACAAGTAACCTTTTGTCATTCCTTTTCAAAACTTATAACGTTGACTATTAGCTTTTTGCCTCAGTTTTAATATTTTTATACCTTGAAAAGAAAAATCTGTGTTATAAAGCCATAAAAACCTTAATTTTAAAACCATATTAAAAGTTCACAGCTTAACTTTTTATGGTTACCGTAAATGTCTTACTAAATTATGTGACATATATTTGTTGTTAGACCATGCGTAGTGGACGTTGTTTTTTCAAAATTTTCCCTCAATAACGCCCAATATTGCCCCACCCCCACCCCTCTGGGCGTGATCTTGCAAAAAAAGCCCCTCAGCGTGTTTTAAATCACGCCAAATGGGGGAATAACTTGACCAATCACATTCAACTTCATTTGTTTTGTCCAATAAGATTTTTGAATGTTTTTTTTTTAATTTTATTTTATTACAAACATAATGCCCCACAATCCCCACTACACCCCTTTTGTAAAAAGGCCCAATAATGCCCCATTGCTGACTGGGCTGCCACATGGCGCAAAACGCCCTAGGGTGGGGCATTATTCACCCCAACGACTACGCATGGTCTTAGGTTGTGTGATATGACTAACCAACCACGTTTCTGAACGTTTGTGAGATATAGTTTCCTACAATGGTCCCTCGTTAAAAAAACTTAACGGAGTTAAGTTTTTTTCCAAATTACAAACAAATTTTTTAGGGCTTTTGATCAGAACGATGATACGAGTCCATTGATGTAAAACTTACTTCGAAATGGTGCTAAAAAGCCCGTTTCGAGGCAAGTTTTACATCAATGGACTCGTATCGTCGTTCTAATAAAAAGCCCTAAAAATATGTTTGTAATTTGGAAAAAAAACTTAACTCCGTTAAGTTTTTTTAACGGGGGACCATTGTAGGAAAAATAGGTGAAAGGTGGGACTGGTGGGGGGAATATTCTGAGATGGGATTATTAATGGCCAATAAGGTCTAGGTGAGATTATTACAGGCCAATTTCCCTTTGTAATAATAACTACTCTAGTTTAAAAGGCTACAACTAGAGTCGTTCAAATGAAAATTACTCTAGTTATTCTCACGTTTAGTACAGTACAATAAAACCTATTTGTATTTGATCTTGATCCTGTCACTAAAGATATATACTAGAAACTTTTATTATTACAAACATTCATGAAACAAGCCGCCTAGTTGAATAATGATGGGATTAAACCTTTTATCTTACAACTATATATAGGGGAAGGTTCAAATGAAAACCACTAGTTATTGTGAAAACTAGAAAACTAACTAAAACCCATTAAAAAGGAGGGAGGGAAGACTTTTAATGAAGGAGGGGTAAAATTGGAACAAAAAATATATAACTTTTCAAACATTTCTCATTTATCCATACGTTATCATTTTAAAACAAAAATGGCACCATAAGATCACAAATTTTCTTATCTTTCATTCAAGTATATTCGAGCATATTTTTTATGACATAAAAAAAGATTTATGATGTCGTCTTGTTTTCAATACTATTATTATAGTAGTGCACATGTGCAATATAACATGTACTACACTGTGCATTACATGCTTAAAATTAGTTTTTTGATTCTAGTTTAGCTTTTAGGGTTAGTTTTTTTGGAGGTTTAGGATTAGGATTAGGTTTTTGGGTGTGGGGGGGGGAGGGGGGTTTAGGTTTTTGGGGGGTGGGGGTGGGGGGGGGGGGGTTAGGTTTTTTTCGGGTTTATGTTTAGGGTTTAGTTTTAGGTTTTCGGGAGGGTGGGGGTGGGGGGGTTTAGGTTTTTGGGTGGGGGGGGGGGGTTAGGCTTTTGGTGGGAGTGTGAATTTAGGTTTTGGGGGGGGGGGGTTAGGTTTTTGGGGGGTGTCGGTGGGGGGTGGGTTAAGTGGTTTAGGCTTTCCGTATTAGTGCACATGTGCAGTACAACAAAAAAAAAAAATTTTTTTTGAAATTTTTTTTCCATATATAAAAAGTAGCGATTTTTCTAAAAAAAAATTGTAAAAAAAAAAAAAAATTTTTGTATGTTTTTTAGGCTTTTTTAGTTAGTTTTCGAGTTTTCACAATAAAAATGGTTTTCATTTGAACCATCCCCTATATGAGTATATGACTATCTAAGGATCGGATAGTAAACTTCACTTGTAGTCATTGTACAAAGTGTATGAGCTTATCAGATCATTGTTTGAATCTTGTAAAACATCATCAGAAACCGCGTCAATGTGATGATTAATGTTTCTAGGCTCCAAGTTCTCGATCGGGCAAAGTTGGTCCCAAAAATGTTGAAGATCATCCAAGGTTCCTGGTGAATTGATGTCGTTAGAATATCTGGCTCTAAACTCGACTCCAGGATCCTTGCAAGTGGTAGTGCAGCTCGATGAACTGTTGTCATGTTCAAAGCTAATCAAGTGGGATTTGAAAACATCATTCGTATGATTAGCTGCAGGCTCTTGTAGTTTGTCAAATGTTGTTGGCGAACTGTCGTCGTTTTGCTTTGTTTTTTGGCTGACCAGTTTTTGTTCCCTCACACGTTTCTTCAAATGAGAGTGCCAATAATTTTTTATATCGTTATCAGTCCTTCCAGGAAGTCTCGATGCAATGGCAGACCACCTATCAGTTCATATATTGCTTAATATATTTAACTTAATGAACTTTTAATCTATTGATTCTACTAGATTAGAAATCCGTAGGTTGAGTAAAGAAAATATTAAATAGTTAGTAATAAACATTAAGAAATTATAGAACGGTATGTTTGTATGTGTTTGTAAACCATTTGTAAACAAGATTCCTTAATGAATCAGTTAGTTATATATCATAGTACCTTAGTTTTAATTCTTTTTCTTTTTCGATTAACATGTATGCTTTAAAGATCAAATACAAACTTTTAACATGCAAAATGCGTGAGAAGTGAAGAAAGCTTTTTTAAATTTTGTTTTTCTCATCTCCTTAAGTATGATGTTTAATTGTAAAATGTAAAAAAATCATAATTTTATACTAATAGATTAATTATTGTAGAGTAATGATAATTACTAGTAGTTTGGTGTATTTACTCTACAATAACTACTCTAAAATACGTAATTTTATAAAATACTAGGTTATAGATCCGTATATTACACGGGTTGTATATAATATATATATATATATATATATATATATATATATATATATATATATATATATATAATTTATAAATCTCTAAATACATTATATGACTGAAATTACATTTTTACATATGATAGTGGAAACTATCAATCAGAGCCGTATTTTGTCGAAAATATTCATCTGGGTAACGTGTTTCATTCTTAAAGAAGCAGAAAAGTGAAATGACAAAATGGGTCAAAAGTATTTAAATACTTACAATGTTCTTAATCGTTTTATTAAAAAGAAATCATATATCATACTTTTGATAATATGTTTTCACTACTCATAAACAATACACCAAACTTTACAAAATGTATATACATACAAAAATAGAATGCACAAAAGGTGTTGAAACGTTGGCCTAACATGACTCAATCCGTTTTGACATGAACCCGTTACAACTAAAAAGAAGGATAAATAAGATTCAAACGCTTCCCATTAAAAAGGAAACAAAAATCTTATTACAAATATGTGATTGACCTAAGTAGTTCATAATATTCACCTTAAGCATAAGTTATTCTGAATATAAAAATAATTCGAAAACCACAACTAATATGTGGAATATGAAAATTATATTATATGAAAAAACTTAAGCATAATAATCCATTTTAAAATGTATTAAAATCATATGTTTTAAAATTAAAGATAATTGTTGTTAAAAAAATTGAAGTATTTCCTTAATAAAAACATTAAGTATTTTTTTAATCATCAATCAAAATTGGAATTTTATTAATATTAATATTAATTTTAATAACATATTATTATTAATAATCATCAATTAGAATTAGATATTAATTAATTATATTATTAATGAATTGAAGATAAACATGTCATATGGCATTAGTTGGAATTTAAATTGAAGAAGAAAATGCCATGTGATATTAGAATTATATTGCTATTTCCAATCTTTTGTTATTACTACTTAAAAACACTTAAAGAATCTAAATGATAAAGAAATAAATTTAGGTGCATATATGGATAACAATCCTCGTTGTGACATCCCAATGATAAGTCGTGTACTTCACAATCAAGAGGCTGCAAATTCAAGATTTGAATTTGCAGCCTCTTGTTTGGTGTATTTATTTTAGAAAATCTAAGAATTGCTATTAAAAAAATCATGTAGAGTGTAGTTTGGTGTATTTATTTTAGAAAATCTAAGAATTGCTTTAGAAAAAAGAAAAAAAGACGTATATGGGTAACACCTGTTGCCGAGAAGTGAGTGAAAATGGAGTACAGATTCTTCTTCTTCCTTAGAAAATCTCCCTTTCTTTAAGTCAGGCTTCAAATAATTCATTCATCGGAGTCTACAACTCTTCCCATTTCTCGACAAACCTATATACAAACGAAAGAAAAATTAATTATAACGAACTATGATGTGTGTTTTAATACATATAGGACAATGTAATATGTATGGTTTTAATATATTTACCAGCAAATTTAGGCATTTGAGACCAATTCCAAATACCATATCTTTTGATATAAGAAATCAACTTTTGATCTTCTTCAACACTCCATGAACCTTTCTTTAAATTTGTCTTCATCTCGCTACTTCAAATAATAATGGTTGATTCACTGCTATAATTTATATATATTCATGTTGCTTTAAATGTTGTGTACAAAACTTTGTTAACTATATCTATCTCACCATCTAAAGTATTTTCAACATCAATGATTTATACACGGGTGTGCTGATTAAGGATCCTGTAAAAATGAGTAAGAGTGTGAGAAGTGTAAGAAATAATCTAGTGTTGACATATGCCCTTCAATTATATTAATGAAAAAGGGCAATAATGTAATTTATTTCAAAGTTCAATTAAATGATAACATAATCTTGTAACCGCCAGTGAGTTATTTTAGGATACTGATATAATTTTATTGTTTACAAAGATTGTTTACGAATTAACTGTCATAGATGAATGGACAAATTTTATAAATCGGATTCATTTGATTCTTTTAATAGCGAAGATTATTAGATTCGTATTTTTTTAATTGGTGTTTGATAGCGAAGATTATTAGATTCGTATTTTTTAATCGGTGTTTTTTTGCATAACGAAGATTATTACATTAGCTACAGGGTGTTTTATACTATAGTTCAGCAGGATGTTTTTAAGTAACATATAACTGTTCTGCTACAGAGTGTTTTATAATATTATGTGACATATAATCTGGTGAGCAGGGTGTTTTAAATCACAGTGAATACAACAATTAGTTGCAGGAATGATTTTGATTATTTTGAAAATATAAAAAACCATTCATATTTCAAAAACACCACGACTTAAATTGTAATACAGTCATGGTGTTTTAACATATGAAATGATTGCATTGCACATTATGTGTGGTGTTTTACACATGCAATTTCAGCAGATATTCTTCGTATGGTGTTTTAAACCTGCATTCATTGTGTTTTACAACTGCAATCTAATATGTGTTCTTCGTATGTTCTTCATATGGTGTTTTACACCTGCATTTACACCTGCTGTTTTAAACCAAACATCACACAAACCTCCTTTCACTTTCGACAATTGCCAAACATAGACTTTGACATTTTTTTTATTAATTTGTAAAATAAGAGAAAATTGCCAAAATAAACACAACTAACCAATTTATTATGAAAATAAACAAACGCCTGCTAAACTAACAAATTTGACGTCTTGGCGTTTTTCTATTTTGGTATTTGTTTGGTCAAATGCTTATTTTGGTAATTTTTCTTAAAATAATATGATAAAACAAAAAGAAAATCACACAAATAAACCTTTTGATTAAACAATTTATAGAAATGATAACGGCCTGATAGTTATTTGTATAAGTATTAGCTGAATACAATACAAATATTAGTTGAATACTCTCTGCGACGTGCTTTCAGTCGGGATCGGTTTGGTTAGTTACATTATCCGTATGTACCGATACTCGGTATCGCAACCGAAAGATAAAACCCAAAAAATAAGGCTGTGAAATGCTCAAACAGATATCAACACGTGTTTTAATTACTTCGATCGAAAACCATAAAAATGAATATCAGTAATGGTTTTCCGATATACCAATATTGTTTGGTTGTAATCGACGCAGTTCACATACTTCGGTTAGCCCATTCACTTACTTCTAAGCTTTCCATGAAAGAACTTTAACTTCAAGTTGTACACCTAAACTTTTTGTCCTAGCTCAAATTCATGTCTTTTAGTTTGCAGTTACATAGTGTGTTATCCATATTAAACTAGTTGTTTCAGTTATTCTTATATCATCTACTCTTAATTTTAATGATTGTCACATGTCCAATTTCTATGACTTTATAGTTTTTTAGTAATTTTAACCCTTTGTAGACAAACCCTTACACACACATACATATAGTGTCAGACCCCATTTATGTTACAAAAGTAATTGATAATGACTTTTTATGTCATTAGCTAAAACGATAGCACTGTCATTTCTCAAAGTTTAACAGAATTTATAAACAAAGGCAGTGTTAGAACGTAAACATTTTAATGATTGTCACATGTCCAATTCCAAACACCGTGCCGCCCCCTCCGTGTAACATCGGCCAGACGGGTTCCCAAAATCCGACCCTTTTTGAAAATCTGAACCCTTTTGAAAACCCTAAAGTAATAAATATCTTTTAAATATGTCACTTCTAAACAATTTTATACATTTTTTTAACCCGACTAAACGAGTATCGTTTCTAATCGTACATTTTATTTGTTAAAGATTACTTAAGAGTATTGTATATCATTCTTATAAAACAAATAATGAAACATGTATGAATGAAAAAAAAAAAAATAATAACACCTATATGATCTAAATATAATCACAATGATAGTTTAGCCTTGTTTAATATTGAAAATAAAGAGACTGGTTTGTTTTATAAATCATCTAATATACTAGGGGTGGAAATTGAAAAAAAAAAATTAAAATTTATTAACCTCGTTCCATATTTAGTTCAACACTGTTCGTTTTCCTCCTTCCTTTTGTCGCCTTCAACTGTGCGATGAAGATTGCAAGTTCCCATAAAATGTGGTTCCCGATTTCCCGAAATTGGACCTAGATCACGCGTGCTCTCTATTTTAAAACCAATCATAAACATAACAATGATCCTGTCCCCATACATCACCGGCTAAAATCCTTTCCTTAACCCACCTTATATAACCATTCGGCCACCACCCTCATATTTACACAATTTCTTTTTACAAAACATGGTTATACCTTCTGAGAATGGAGCACCATTCAAAAAGCCACACTAACAACGTCTAATATACATCTGAACGTCATCGGAGTACGCCCGTAGGAAGACGGGTTTCTGCAACCCACTGCACGTTCGCCGGAGTAATCGAGACGCCGTCGAGTAACCAAGTGCACCAAAATTTGCATCGGAAACAACCACATGAATCGCTACCCTTTTTCTGTTTCACCGCACGTAGTCGGAAAGAGAAGAACGACGCCAGAAATCCAACTGGAGTAACGTCGCCGGGGAGTTGGAGAAGATGACCGGAGATTGCGACGGAGTTCGTTCCTTGTCACTGCGTTTATACAAACAATGAAGTAGAAGATGTCATCGTTTAGCGTTCTTTCTACGTACTCGCCGCAGCCACCGAAACCAAGCCTTCGCCGTTTGCCGCACTCGGAGTCGGGACAAGAGCCTTCGTGGAAACTAACCGACATCGCTTCCCGGTATACATTCCTTTAATCTTTGTTCGATCCACTAATGTCATGTTATACGTTCTCTATATTTAAGAACTTCCAAATCTACTAAAAGCATTAAACCATCCATCACAATTTACACATGTGATGATTAAGGAAGAAGAAACTGTCGTTGGTTTAACAAAAACAAAAAGAAGATGACATTGACTTACTGTATAAGTTTGGTACAAAACAAATCTTTTTACAAAGCAACTTTTCGGTCAAGTGGTTTTGTATATATATTATTATAATTATAATTTCTTTTAACTTAATAATAAGTTAGAATTATATTATAATATTTAACTAAATGGTAAATCTTAAACATTAGGAATTACATTTGACCTACAACAAGTAACGAGTTCGTTATGTATTATTTAGGATAACCATTTCGTTCTCTTGGATTTCCCAATCTTTTACTTGTGCGTTATTTCACAAGGAATCTCCATACGCAACCACTGTGAGTATACTCGCAACCCCCTTTTTATGTTTACCACTTTTTGGGTTGTAACATGTTTTACTATTAAACTACACTTAAACTTATTCTTTATGCAATGCACAAAACAATCCTTATACATGAATACTATGTTATGATACTTGATGCTTACGTGGACCATACTTATGTGATATGTTTTAGTCATTAGCTCTCACGAGCCTCCCTTCGACATGTATAGCGCTATAGGAGTAACGCACCACCCCCCTTAAACTTGGGTCATGTTGAATTAATTAAACTTTCTTGCGTAAACAGAGGTTGGCTAGAAATATTGCATGCCATGTTAGGTTGATCTCGTATAGACTTAGTTGCCATGTGGATTCGTTTTAAACTTTTAAACTTATACTTATACTTATGCTTAAACTTGTATACTCGCCTTTGCTTTTGCATTGAATTGTATTTTAAACATGTTACAGGTTGATGATGACGATGCTATGAAAAGAAGTAGCGTTGATGCCTAGATACACATATAGACGTTTAGGTTTAATATGTTGTATCAATTTTGCTTATGTTGTTATGTACTTCTTTGAACTTGTTGTATTTGAATTCCTTGTAATGTTGACAATTTACCTTATGAGATGAAATCGATTTATTAAATATTGTCACAAATAGCGTTATGAAGTCTCTTGCAATCTTCACACTTCGTCTCATCCCGATGTTTCCGCCATTGGTTGGGGTGTGACACTCCGTCCCCGTCTTGACCGTCCGCCTCTAGACGTTTGAGACGGGCCATGTGAAGACAAAAAGGCTCTCCTTTTAATGCATGTTACCGTTTAAAAAATAAAATAAATAAATTTCCAAATTCAAATTAAAAACAAACGGTAATATATCAAATTTTTACCAAAATATCCCCTAAAATTATATAAAACCTCCATTTTTTTACACCATTTTTCTCACTTTTTATCTGTTTAGGTCAAAAATCACACAAGGATAATGCAACCAAATCTGATTTTGTGAGGTGTGATGCTTAACTAAATGATCGAATGTATGAACAATGAATGAATAGTGAACACAAGGATTTATACGAGGAAAAGCTCTTGATCAATATATGATCTCCGGCACAAAAAAACTCGGGTGATGGAAACTACCGATCACCAACTATATTAAACAAACAAGGTTTACAAATCGGGATGATAACAAGCTTGGTACAATGATCACTATAGTGCAAAAGTGTGTAATCACAGAGAGATTCTTAAGAGCTCGAGTGTAATGCAGTTGTGTTGCTAATAATAATCTAATCAAGCTTGTATCCCCATTTAAAAATAGAAATTAGCTTAGCCTAACTAACAATCCGAAAAAGGTGCAAGTCCCCCACGATCACCATAACGGTCGAAGAGCTCATGCACGTGCAGAATCATGAAGCATATTCCCCTAGAATCTCGGTTGGACCAAGTACTATTCGAATACTCCTGCAAAACAAGTTCAAAATTGATGGAAACAATTGTTAGTGTTAGGATAATAACGAGGATCCTGGATCCTTATTGCTGCAACATCTTCTGAGGATCCTTAATTCAAACCAAACTGAGGATCCTTGATCCAAGCTGCATTTGAGGATCCGTGATCCATAAGCTTAGAAAATCCATCCCTAACATCATCTACCACAACTCATCTCTCTCTCTCTCTCTTATTTTTTATAAACATCTTCCCCTTTTATAAAATTATATTCTACCATGGATCTCTTCAACAACCCGAACAACCCCACCCAACCGAACATCCCGGATGTTTTCTCGGTTCTGGGATACTATCCGACGATAGAACCGAACCAATTCTCTTAATATTCCTCAAACGCCTTTGCCACATTTCAACACTCACCGAACGTTTTTGCTCAACCGCAACAAAGTCAAGCCATACAACAATTGATGATGCGGGGTGCTTTTAATATCCAACCCTTTCAACCCGAACCGAACCCGACGCAATCCTTTCAACCCGAACCGAACCCGACGCAACCCGAACGATCCGAACCCGACGAGGATGTGGAAGTTGTTCCCGTGACCCAACCGCAAAAAGGCAAACGAAGAAAAGGCAAGCAAGTGGTGGGTGAGCAATCGTCCAAACCAAAGGCGAAACTGTGGACGCAAATCGAAGAAGAAGCCTTAGCGAAGGCTTACGTAGGCACGTCTACACACCCGATAAAAGGTTCGTAAAAATAACTTTTTTTAAGTTTATATTTTGTAGTATTAGTTTTTTATTTTTTGTAACATATTTTATAGGTAATAATCAAACGGGTGAGGGGTTTTGGAAGGCGGTTTTGGCGAAGTTTGTTGAGCTAATGGACCAAGGCCCGTATCGAGATATCGACTCGGTGTCATCTAAGTGGCGAAAAATGAGCGGGTTCGTCAATAAGTTTTGCGAAGAATATAATAAAATATATATTCAAGTGGGAATCGTAGCGGCATGAGCGACGAGAATGTGTTTAAAAAGGCGTTGAATCTTTACAAGTCGAATAATAATACCACGTTCGCACACGTTCGCGCGTGGGAAATTATGCAAACGCACCAAAAATGGGTGCCGATTCCGAACGAGGTGGAGATGGAGAAGCGGCAAAGGACATCGGAATCCGGTAGTTATAGCGCCGGTGGATCGGACGCGAGGTGTCACATAAACTTAAACTATGACGCCGAGTTCGACGAAAAAGAATACGCCGTACATGAAGTGGAGCGTCCCCCGGGCCGGGACAAATCAAAGAAGGAGCGGGCGAAGGAGAAAGAGAAGCAAATGGTCGACCCGAAGATGGACGAGTTTATGACACAATTTAAAACGTACACCGAGGTCACGGCCCAAAAAGCGAGGGCGAAGGAGCGGGCCATCGAAGAAAAGTCTCGCGTGGCGGGAGAAAAGTTACGCGTTGCGGGAGAAAAAAGTCGATTGTCCGATGAAAAGATTCGGCTCAAGGAATGGGAAATATTAACGATGGATATCGATAGTTATCCCGAGCCGAAACGTTCGACTTTGCTAAAACTACAAAACGACATCATGAAGAAGCATCAAAGTGGTTGATTTTTTTTAAGTTTATGTTTTTTTTTAATTTATTAGGATTTTTTTAAGTTTATGTTTTTTTTTTAAAGTTCATGTATTGTGTTTTAATATTAATGAAAATATTTTTTAATTTATTTGTTAAATGTTAAAAATAGTGGAAGATTAAAAAAAAATATAAAAGTGGTGGGGTAGGATCATCTAGGATCATCCTCCCATTTCCACTAAATTTGTGGGAAGGACCATCCTCCCAAGGATGGTGATGTGGTGATGACGTGGCGGATTATCCCCATACCATATAGCTTTATCACTTTCATAAACGACATTATTAATGCCCGTAATAAACTCTCAAGTACATGGGGCTAATCCAAAGTCCACATAAATGACTCTGACTTTGTACAGGTAGCTTCGGTGTTGGATCTTGGATGATGGCGACGAGGCAAGCTTTTTAAAAGTTAGCCGTTGGCTAACGGCTATGTATTTAAAAAAATTAATTTAAATATTTTCTATAAAACCAACATGTCTCATCTATTTTTAACCCAATTTCAACCAAACTCTCTCCTACTTTTATACATTCTCAACTTATTTTTTTTTAAAAACCTCTCAAAATTTTATACAATCTCAACCTTTCTAAAAAAATACATAATGTCTACATCTTCGGGGAAGGAGATCAGTTTTTTGTTAACGCCGTAATGTAGGCGGCGCATATGATCATTGCGGAGGAAGAAGAGGAAGAGATCACGTCACAACCGCGGACTAGGCAAGCGACTATAAACAGAGACCGCAGTTTATATTTGTATTTATTTTTATGTCATTATTTTTTTTATATTGTTATTATGTGTGTGTAGGAGCCCACGATAGATTGGTGGCCGATTACTTTGCTAACGAACCTTTGTACACGGCCGCTATGTTTAAACGTCACTTCCGAATGACCCCTACTTTACATTTCGATTTTGATACTTGAGGCAAAAGGGGTTTCACAACCTTACAGAAATGCACAACGGCAGTTGGCCAACTGACATACGGGACGATAGCTGATTCATGGGACGAGTATATAAAAATATCTGAAAGAACTGCACGAGAATGCTTGTACAAATGTTGCAAATGTGTGGTGACGCCGTATAACAAGAAATATTTGCGAAAACCAAACGCCAACGACGTCTAAAAATTGTATCAATTCCACGAAGCGAAGCATGGTTTTCCTGGAATCCTCGGAAGCATTGATTGCATGCATTGGCCGTGCAAGAATTGCCCTACTGCATGGCGAGGTCAATTTATGCGAGGCAATCAAGGGCATCCATCAATAATACTAGAGGCTGTTGCGTTACAAGATCTGTGGATTTGGCATGCTTTCTTTGGTGTTCCTGGTTCTAATAACTACCTTAATGTCATCCATCAATCAGAGGTCTTCAACGTTGTCATACAAGTAAATGTTCCAGACCCCCGTTGTACGGTTTCTAGGATGGAATACAGGAATGATATTATCTTGCTGATGGAATATGCCCAACTACTCTACAATCGTTAAAACTGTTCATCATCCAGCAGACGAGAAAAGAAAGAAATTTGCCAAGTTTCAAGAGGCGGCAAGAAAGGACATTGAACGGTGTTTTGGGGTTCTACAAAAAAATGGCATATCATTGAGAACCCAACACGTACTTTTACACCAAAGAAGCTGTGATTGTGCATGTATGCTTGTGTTTTAATGCATAACATGACCATCGAAGACGAAGGTAGAGCGATTTGTGAGTACGATGAAAATGCGGTAAACGATAATCATGCTCCGGTTAGTCTGGAACAACAAGATTTGAACATGTTCTCGTTAAATAACGAGTACATACATGGAAACCTTTAGACGAAATTGATGGAATACATTTGGAACAACACAAACAACGGACCAAATGACGACGGAACCGACGACGAAGATGACGCCTAGTTGTTTTTTTTCTTTAGTTTTATTTGACTTTTTTTAGGTTTAGATTTTATTTAACTTTTCTAATGAAATGTAAGCCTTATTATTAATTTTATTATTTATATTTATTGCATATTATTTAATAAAAAATAATAAAAAAGATCATCCTCAACAACCTAGGCCCATCCTCAAGGTGTGAGGATGACCCTCTAATGATGTGACACCCTATGTGACGGATCATCTCAAAGGACTAGCCTTCTCCACTCTTTAGTCTTGTAACCACACATTAGCCCTAGAAAAAATTATATTAAAATATGTCGTAATCGTACCTAAAAAATCACATCAAAATTTATCTTATGAAAAAACATTTTTTATTCTAGCTTTAAATGGGTTGCCATGTCGAGCTTATACATAACAATATTTTATTTTAGTTTTAAGGGATGGGTCAAAATGTTTAACTAAATAGGTAAAATAGTTCATGTAAAATATCAAATACAAATAGGCTTATCATACAAAACGTACGAAAGACGTAAAAAGATAAAAAATGCGATGGTATTTTCGTAATTATTTACTTGTAGAGTAATTATCAAAATTACCCTACAAATGATCTTGTAGGATAATTTTGTCAAATAATCTTATAGTGTAATTTTGATCTTGTAGGTGAATTTTATCTTGAACGGTAATTTTGTAGAGTATTATAATTTGTCAACAAATGATCTTGTAAGGTAATTTTGATCTTGTAGGGATTTGATCCTGTAGGGTTATTATGAGAAAAATAATTACGAAAATGCCACCATGTTTTTTACCTTTTCACGCCTTTCGTACGTTTTGTATGATAAAGCCATTTGTACAAGATTTTTACCCAAATAGTTCAATATGAACACAACACCTTCTCTTTTAAGCTTTCTTTCTCCTTATAATTGTTTGAGACTAAATAAAATTGTGACAACCGTTAATTGATGATAATGTCCACACGAGCCCTAATTCTTGCACCTATTGTGATCATACGTTTTGGACTTAATTTATGCTAGTTGTGTCGTCTTATGCATAACAACACCATTCGCGTCACATCTCGCATTTGGTATTTTTTTTAAAATAGTGGATCACACGCTAGTTTGTCTGACACACACGACCGATGGTGATAAATGACCAAATGCTCGGGAAGCATCCTAGAACTCTTTAATACGTGTAATGGTAAAGTTATATGTGTATACAATAAATATATATTTGATACTATTTGGTATTTTCATCACGTAGATTTGTAAATTATATTTGTGATACACGATTAGCGTGATGCAAATATAAACGTATAAAGATATATTTTATGCACCCAACACATTCATATTTTATTACGCTTCAATTTTACATTTTAATAGAAACTAGCGGGTATAATTAAGTGAGTATTTTACACCCCTAACGAAACCTAAACTCATACTCAACCACTATCATCATTATCATTCAACATCATCATCACCACTACAACTCTCAACCGAAACCTAAACCCACACTCAACCTCCACTATCTTCACATTCAATCTTGATCATTTTGTTCCTCCACATGACATATATCTAGATATTTTGGATCCTTGTCTTGAAAGCTCTATAAAACCCACATATATGCTCCTCATTTATCATCTACAACAACAACACAACACTCCCATCTCTTCGTCTCTCTCTCTCTCTCCCTCGGTCATGACTTCACACACACATACACACACTTGAAATTTTCAATTGAATCTTCAAGAACTTAAGCATGATCAACGTGAATCAAAGCGCCTTTAGGTGTTTTCTATGGAGATCTAGATGCTTCAAGCTCATTTCATCCTTCCACCTCTATTACTTGCTTGATTTTACATAAATCTACATCCTTCCATCTTTTTGGGTGAATCCACACAACAACAACAACACATCTTTTGGTGATATTGTGTGATATATAATTATAGTTATATTTATTTGAACCAGAGGTTGGATGAGAAACATGAATACGTAGACGTATGGATTAGACAAGAGTTGTATGATATACATTTATATATGAGTTGTATGATATACATTTATATATATTTATATTTATATTCCTAAATAAATATATTTGGGAAGTCAGGAAACACATCACCAACAGTCGTTGGGTTAAACATTTTAAGTCGAACTTTTGTAACATGAAACACAATAACACAATGAGTCGTGTTAGGTGAATCGAATTACATGACAAACATGCATAACTTAAGGTGTCTTGTTATAACTTAGCCACTTAGGACGTGGAAAGGTCGTCGCACGCGTACACAAATTTTGCTTGTCTGTAATTCTTACTTGGAGTACTTGCTTTGCCGATCAGGTGAGTTTCACGACCCTTTTTTAAACTATTTTTTTTTGCTTTTCAATACTCAAGGGAGAAAACATGTTATACTTATTTATTTGGAAATGAATGTAAACCAGAAATCACATATTAAGCACGGTCGTCGAGAAAGACGTGAACTTTGATCTAGAGATACATGAGTAAACAAACTTATCACACCTAAGTCCCATCGTATGTCTATAAATATTAACTTTTGTAACATGAAACACATTAACGCAATGAGTCAGTGTTAGGTGAATCGAATTACATGACAAACATGCATATCATAAATATTGTACGGACCTTAAGGTGTCTTGTTATAACCTAGCCACTTAGGACGCAGAAACGTCGTCACACGCGTACACAAATTTTGCTTGTCTGTAATTCTTACTTGGAGTACTTGCTTTGCCGATTAGGTGAGTTTCATGACCCTTTTTAAACTGTCTTTTGCTTTTAAATACTAAAGGGAGAAAACATGTTATACATATTTGTTTGGAAATGAATGTGAACAGAAATCACATATTAAGCACGGTCGTCGAGAAAGACGTGAACTTTGATCTAGGGATACATGAGTAAACAAACTCATCACACCTAAGTCCCATCGTATGTCTATAATTATTAACTTTAGAAGACGTTTGAAGTATAAATAGGTCTATTTGGGTTGACACCCCTACCCGTTGTTACTCGCTTTAACCTTGATCGCAAATCGAATGGGTGCTATTGTCCACAACATATTGCAATGTTTAGTGATAGAAAATTGATTTGGGGTAGCACATGTAATGAAGTCGAGGCTTGAAATATAGGTATTTTGGAACTCTTATGGTTCATGAAACACGTATTATTTTTTAAACATTGGTATTTTGAATCTCTTGTGGTTCACGAAACTCTTGGTATTTTTAAAACACTGGTATTTTGAAACTCTTGTTGTTTACGAAGCTGTACTTTTGAAACACATAAACCTGTGAACTCACCAACATTATACTGATGTTATTAAACATGTTTTTCTCAAGTTTTATATGTGGGAATGGTTGGAATAGGTGGAACATTTACATTGGGAATCCTAGAGGATGCATAATCGTAATGTCGTTCAATAGTTGACGAGTCTTAGCATTTTATTTTTCGATGCGTTGTGTTGATATTGATTTTTATGCTCTGCCTGGGTTGTATGGGTATATCAATAACCCATGTAACCATACTTATGAAATTTATATAGCCCGTTGTAGTATGCAAGGCAAATCCCACATCGGTCGTGCCCAGGAGAGATTCTTGGTTCATAAGTATTATCCTACTTCTTAAATCAAAAACACATTTTTGGGCTCACTTGATGTGGAGGATATCAAAACTCCACAATTAAGCATGCTTAGGTAGGGGTAGTACTAGGAAGAGCGACCTTTTAGAAACTCTTCACCGAGGCAACCAAAAACAAATATGTGAGTTCCTAGATAGGCAATCCATGGGAGTAAAGTGAACAACGTTGGTCGTAAGACAAACAATATGTTACAAATGGATCAAAGACACCCTCATGCCATTCAGAATGGTGGGGCAAACCTTCTCGAGAATGATGAGTCCACAAGGGTGTTCCAGGATGACATCTTAGGCAAATCCCACATCCCATAATGGGATGATGAGGCAAACCTCATCGAGGATAATGAGTCCATGGGGGGGGGGGGGTTGATTATAACGATACATATAAGATTAACACCGCCCATTGTAACACCATAAGCATATCCCACATCGGTCATGTCCAAGAGAGATTCTTGGTTCATAATGAATGTCCTGCCACTTGAATTACCAACATGTTTTGGCTGAATTGGCTATGGAGCATATGAAACTGAACAGCTAAGCTGCCCAAGTAGAAGTAGTACTAGGATGGGTGACTACTTGGCAAGTCTCCACCGAGGTATCCAAAAGAAAATCCGTGAGTTCTTAGATGGGCAACCCATTAAGGGAAAAACTAGAAAATATTGGTGGTACAAGAGGCGGATGTTAAAACCAACATCAACACTGGTTAGAATTTTGACCTTTAAATAAAAGAATGACCAAGTACCAAAATGAGAAACTACAATTAGGCTGCATGATATCCTATCAACAAAGGGGTTTGGCAAGGGGTGGCAACCAGACATCGTGCTTAGCGGCAAGGAGGTTCATCGTGTTACTTGCGTTGCCAAGATAGAATGAAACTTTGGGGACAAGCCACTTTGAAACTAGCTGTTAATTAAAAAAAACAACAATTAACCCTTATACATACATCTTTTCATACCATATCTTTTTATACCATTTCAATTACCTTCAAGTTCATCGAGTTCTTCATATTTTGAAGGTAATGGCGAAGTCGTGATGAATCGTTGTACTATTGCAACTCTCACTACTGCTATTCATCATACTTTAAGTTTTAAGGTTCACGAGAGTTTATCGAGAAGTTATACAAAATAGATAATGAGGCCGCCCACGCAACAACTCATTCAAAATTATTTTGATCTAAATTCAAATTTTAGTGATGATGTTGTTTAAAAAGATTTCGAATGCAAACTCCTGAAGATAGTTAATGACTTTGAGAGTCATTTGCCTTGGTTTTAAACTAGATATATAATGTTATATGCAAAAAGAGCTTTATAAGTTTACCAAAGTACACATTTGATGTCCGTCAACTTGCTTTTGGTACACTTCGAGATGTCTATGATGAATATTTATGTATGTCGGAATGCACTTCACGAGAAAGCCTTCAAGAATTTTGCGATGTTGTTCATTTGTATGGAAAACAATATCTACATGCATCGACATCAAAGGATATGCAATTGCTATATGCCACACATGGATTTCTTGGATGATAGGCAATATTGTTGGACTCTAAAAAGAACTGCCGATATTGAAAAACCAAAACTCCAGGTTCAAGAACAACATTTTGAGTAAAGAATAAAGAGTAAACTTTTGGAAGTCAAAATGTTGCTCTCCCCATGAAAGAACTTCTGTCGTATTTTATTGATCTAGAAGAACCGTTATCAAGACCAGAAGAGTTGGATTGGTTAAGCTGTTGGAAGGCTTGTCAACATGTAGTTATCACAAATATAGCAGTTATGTTATTTACAACTGTTTTACTTAGACAATAGTTTGTATATATTCTCCAGCAGTTCTGTCAACTATTGGGAATCATTTCTGTTTAGCTAGTTAGAAGTCCCTTTCAAGGTGACGTCATTAGTAATTTCACACTTGTATAAATAGGCTGTCCTATACTAAAAACAATCCATCACTCTACACAATTCACTGAAAGATTATTCTAAGTATAAGAAAGAGAGTGTGAGCTATTGGTGAGGGGGAGTTATCATTTGTACTTGTAATTGTCAATTTGAATATCAAATCTATGATGACTTCATCCTTACTACCATGTTTGTATTTATGTCAATTGATTTAATTATTATTCTGCTGCAATTGATGTTACTATTTTGATTAATTCTGGAAAACACAAAGCACACACTAGAAAATCCTCGGTTCCTAACAATTGGTATCAGAGCTAGATCTCTAAATTCGACCTAACAATCGATTTAGAACAAAGTTCTAAGCTCACATAATTGATTAACAATTCATTTGCGGTTGATTTGTGAGAAATTGTCATTTAGCTGTTAAAATTTTTGGTGCTCTGTTTTCTGAGATTTATTTAAATTCGGCAAACATGTCAATTCCCCACGTTCCACATAACACCGGATCATCTATAAAACCTCTGATGCTTGTTCTCATGAATGTAACATCTACAAATGTCGGATAAGTCATTTTCTATCACATCACAACATAAGTTGTTAGAGATCTGTGAAATATAGACCTTATGTTCCAACTTTTCCATGCACTAAAGTACTAAATGTACAAGTGCCTAAGGTTACAAAAAAAATATTTTGAACAGGATTTCCAGAAATTTGAACTTGATGCCAAAACATTTGGGATGCTTGCTATGGCTTTGCTAAATGAGATACACTGGACCATTTTACTATTCAAATGCAAAAGAGTTATGGGATGCCTTGAAGGAACAGTTTGGCAGAACCGCTAGGGTGATTGAAAACAACATGGAGATATTAACACAACAATTTGAGAGGTTCAACTATTTGATAAGTGATTTAAAATTGGTTGATCACTTTAAGGAACAGTTTGGCAGAACCGCTAAGGTGATTAAAAACACCATGGAGATATTGCATGAGCAGTATCAAACGTTTGGACGTGTTAAGAAGGAGATATTAACACAACAATTTGAGAGGTTCAACTATTTGATAAGTGATTTAAAATTGGTTGATCAAACTTATTTAAATAATGATTTAAATCATAGATTTCTCATATCTCTACCTAAGAGATGGGAAACATACAGAATTGTGTTACCTTTTGTTTTAAGGATCTATCCTTAACTCAACTTCGAGGTAAACTTCTCACTTATGGGAGAGAAATTAACTTGAAAACAGAAGTTACAATCCTTTAGGAAAACCGTTGATGATTACACCTTTGGTAACACAACACTTTTAAGTCAGGATGTGATCATCCAGCCTAGGGAGTGATCACAATTATGATCATCACATTGACATAACTACTATATTCCATTATGAATTTCACTCACCTAATATGGATTTCACTGTGAATGATGATGGTAGTTCTGTACCTGATAATCTATCACTTGTTTATGTTGGTCTTCAACGCACAAATCCAGTTGATTTAGAAGAGACGGATATTTTGCCCCAGATGGCTTTGCTGCGTGTTAGATGGCTTTGCTGTGTGTTAGAACAAACACATTTTTATAAGAAAATCGGAAGAAAATTCCTAGGACTCATAGGTTGGATAAGTCTAATTTACATTGTTATAAAATGTAATAGGCTAGGTCATTTTACTAGTGAAACGCCCCAAACCTGGGGTCTCATCTGTTAGATTTACTATTTGTCAAATAGTTCAAAATAAGTAAAAACATTCAACTAAAAGCAAGAATAACATAAAAGGGGATACCAGTCTTCAGTAAAGAGCCTTGCCTCAAGCCAGCCATCATTTCTATGAACCATGTGACGTGCATACTAAATGTCAGCTACGCTGAGTGAGTTCTAGTTTAGTCAGACAATATAAGTTTAAAAGTTATCAGTCAAAAACATTTCTTGCAACTAAGCACATACAACTGCACACTATACAATAAAGACTGTACTATAACACATTTGCAATTACATAATATGTCTGTATAAGACACAACTTAATCTACGTATTGAACAACTATTGGAAAAAACAAATGCACTACCATTGTAATACAACCCCGTAGGTAACCGTCTTTCCACACGCCCCCTAGTATATCACCTTTTAAAGAAAATCATCATCACTTTACTTTGAAAACATCGTGAGTATGCACACCACCCCAAAATAGTAAAGTAAGAAGGGTCTAGAAACACACGAAACCCATTCACTTTCTATTACTATCACATTAGTGTCACTAAGAATGCCACCATCAGTGTCACCGACAGTGTAACTAATGGTGTCATCGGAATTGTTACCAGACAATGTCTTCAGTGACAGGGTCATGACCACAAAGCCTACATGTCCACCGTGTGGCTCTTAGTAGTGTCGCCAATGAGTGTGGCTGGTGACAAGGTTGATCAGCACACTATCGCCTAACTCGCTTTAGGACATGATAACCACATTGTTATCAATCTCCTACCAGGCGATACGAAGAGTATCACCAATGACATTGCCACTCATGACACGTGTCACCAATTATCGGCAAACCTCGGGACCGACACCATCATCTTCAACCTTTCTAGCTTTCCCTCGTCACACTGCTAGTGTTGCCACCTTCAACTGTGTAACACCTCGAAAATTCTTGCCCAATAAAATAAAGACACGTGTCATGTGGGGAAAAACGTGCCAGGAAACCGGATCAAATAAAGATGTATGGTAGGATTTAAGAAGGGCGTCATGTTATTAAATACCTCTGAACGACCAAAGGGCGATATGTTATTAAAATACCTCTGAGCGACCCAAGTCATAAATCCCAAGACCTTAAATCATGATGATAAACATCTAATATGTTAACCGGTTGTTCCTAAATAAATAAATTCCATCCTTATATGGAAAATGGGTTCTTTACAATGTTACTACTACAATTAAGAATTTAGATTCTTGATTTAAGAAAATTGAATTTGAATGATGCATGTCCAAACAAGAATTCTTAAAAGTTTCCGTCACTTTAAATTGCCACAAAAGTGCCAAAAGGTGTAAGTGCATGGTTAAGCATGTAAGGCCTGAGTAAATGGTCCCACAACTGAAAGGAAATGCATGAGATTCGGACTTGTAGAGTTGCATGGTCAAACTTGGATGTTTGCAAAATTTTTGGCTTCTGGCCATCGGTTACGGACCGTATGGCTTTAAGCTTACGGTCCGTAAGGAGGATATCTGGGCGATTTCAGCAAGGGTCGGTTACGGACCGCAACCGTTCAAGTATACGGTCCGTAAGAGTCGCATACGGACCGCAAGAACTCAGGCTTACGGTCCGTAAGCCTGTCGCTGGCAGCAGAAAATGGACAGCTGCCTGTTCAAGCCTGTTACACCGCCTTATTATCATGGTTTTTGAAATCAGGGGCATGATAGGTAGTATTTAGCCACATAGGGGCACCTGGGATTATCTCACATCAATTGTAGAGTTACTTGTCAAGATCCTAAGACATTGGGTGCACTATATAAGAGCTTGAAGTTGTGAACATTTGAGGTTGCTTATTCACACTCTACTTCAAGCATTTCTGGAGCTCCTCTGGACAACAATCAAGCATCTCTTAAGTCCCTAGTCATCTTAGGACCATTGTAAGTAATCCTAATCATTCTTAATTAAGATTAGCTTAGATAATTAGCTAAAAGTCAAACCGTCATAATTAAGGTTTGACTTCATGATTAAACAATAATTACTCAATCAAATCTCAAATTAAAAATACCTATAAGTAGGTAATTATGTGGGCAATAAACCCTTAAAAGGGTATTTCCAGATTCCCACTCTAACTATGCAAATTGTCGAGTCAAAGCTTGCTTTAAAAAGTCAACAAAATGCTTAATTCCAAATTAATACATAATTAGCAATGTAGGATATATGCAACCTGTTTGATCATTAATATAACTTGGTAATTAACGTAAGAACATGTCTAAACATGTTCAACTCGACAATTTTCAGTTTAGACCCGGTTTGGAACCGAAAGTCTCATAGTTTGACTTTCGCTTTGACTTTCAGTTCTGACCCGTTATAGTCAAGTTTAGGATTGCCTTAGAGCTTCTTTTGGACCTAGTTACATGTTAGTATAACCCTCTATGTTTATACGACTTGGTTCACTAGTTGTCTAATTATTATGCAAGTTTCCGTTAAATGCTCATAAGTTGACCATTATGCCCAAATAACCTTAAAATGAGATTTTTGAAAATATAAAAGAGCAGACATCTTAGTTACTGAATTATAAACTTGTACCCAAAATTTGACATCAGTTTGAGGTCTAGATTAAGAGTTATGCTCATTAGCGTAATTAGAAGCTTTCTTAGTAATTAATTGGCGTAATTAGCATATAGCCTATCTAAACCCAAATTTTAATATCAAACTTTATACCCACTGATATATAATAATATTTTGGGATTTTTGGAAATTTTTATTTATTTTTACGCGGAGCATAACTTAAAGTTTTAAGCTTATTTCGGTTATTGCCGGTTTTACCCTTTTAGGCTATAAAATGAGTTTAATAAATCCTTTTGACCTCAAACCTTTTTCTACTGATTTATTATGTTAAAATAATTATTTTGAGCCTTTTGGAATATTAAAAATATCAGTTTTTTTATACAAAACCCGGAAATGGCTCCAAATCGCCTTTTTAGGCATTTTTACGACATAGTATGTATCAAAACTAGTTTATATGTATAAGGGTTGATACCTACTGATATATTCAGTAAATTTTTATATAATAACAGTAAATTAAAGTTTTAAACTCAGGTTTCCAGTTTTGACCTTTTAGGCTTATGTGAAATTACCAAAATGCCCTTTCGGTGCATAGGATGGTTATAATTAATAAAATTCACATATATATGATACCCTACTGTTATAACATAATAAATTAAGTATATTTACTGATTTATTCAGATATGTAACTCAGGTTACTAGTTTAACTCTTTTATACCCTTTAAAATGACTAAAATACCCTTTCGGGACATAGTTTGAGTTAAAAACCACTTTGGGCATAATAGGACATATCTTACTGATATCACAACATATTTGGTGCATATTAACTCAGGAAACTTGTATATGATTTATATGGTTATCCGTTACGCACTTTCGCGTTCGGATCGGCTTATGTAACTAGTTTACACATATTAGCCGAAACGGGTCAAACCATATCATTTTTGTCTCAAAATCCAGAATGTGATTATGTTACCCATATTAAACAAGCATGCAAGCTTGTCGGATCAAAGCCACATTCTAAACCGGTTCTCGCCTTCCATGCGATTGAACCGTATTCATCCTTGAAAACTAACCGGTCTAAGCTAAGGCTAAATTAAAGACCCGTTAGGATTCTAATAGGTTATTATAAACCTTCGTTCCAGAATAGGAGATCCAGTAAAAGATACTTGCCCTTGCTTGTTGTGGTTTGTACTTGCTCAGGTAAATACTTTTAACTTATTTTCCCTTATACGGGCTTGGGGTATGGTATATAAAATACCGCTTGGTCGGGCATTTGACCTTAATCGATTGGTGGTTAAGTATTATCAAGATGACCCGTTTAAAAATTTGTTTTGTTTGTTTTACGCCTTTGGGAGTTTAATGACCATGTCCCGGATATCCTTGGCATCATTCATGAAATGGCCACGACCTTGACACCCGACAATGTGTCCATATTTATTAAGGTATAACCGTTGGTTTCCCGCCGCGGATTTATACTATGCGGTGTGTCTATTAATCTTAAACCCGACACGAACCGGGCGACTAAACGCATAACAAACATGTATTTCTTTTACAAGTTTAAATTTGATTAATTATCCCAAGTTATAAAAAGTTTTGTGCCATGTGCATTCAAATTAATTTTTAAAACGTTTTCAAAATGAGTCAGTTAAATTGTATTTACCAGTGTAAACTGACGTATTTTCCCCAAAAAGATTAAGTGCAGGTTCTACACGTAATAGGCTGGCCTCTCCTTAGCATCGTTTAGAGTCTCGCAAGCTTGGATGCAATAAATCTGTTGAACAATTCTCCTTTTTATTTTGATCCGCCTGTGGATCTATTTCAACTACATTGTGATACTTAAATATTACAATAATCATTTGGTTGGAATAAATCTATCTTTTTTGCTTCCGCTGTGCATTATAATTTGTGTTGTTTGACTATGATGATATCAATTGTTGGTGCAGTCATCTGTCGTCTTCGTCTTATGTCGAGTCTCGGGTTCGTTGCAGTTCAGATTAAGCAAGAAATCAAGAAATGATAGCTGGCCGTTTGAAAGTCAAAGCTGGCCGTTTGAAAGTCAAGCTTCCGTTTGAATGAAGCTGGTCCGCTTGATTGATGTCCGTTTGAGATGTGCTCGTTTGAATGTTAGCCGACCGTTTGAGTCTGTTCAAACGGTCAGGTCACTGCTATAAATAGATTCCAAACGGTCGTCATTTGTAACGACTGAGAAACTTGATACCGAGGTGCTGCCGGTTGTTTCTCTGATTGTAATTACTGTTATATCAATAGAAAAGAGGTTTAGAGTGTATTTCAGGCTGTTTTAAAGTGTGTTTCTTAGTATTCCGCCTCTGAAACATACGAGAGCTCTTCCGATCGACTCATTCGGGTCGTTTCACGATCCTACAATTGGTATCAGAGCTCAGGACGAGGAGTTCTTGCCATATTCAGCTTGGAAATCTGATTTTCTACACCTTCTGTTCTAAACCGATACTTTTCACGGACAAAATCAGCTCAAAACTTCATACTGTGTTCGGAATTGATAATTGACAAAGCCTTGAAAGTTTCAGACTGAAAATCGAAGTAAAACTGATAAAAATTGGATGTCCATTTGAAAATGTTCGATGAATTGCTGATGTCATAGGTCTACCTCGTTTGAAACTGTCATCCCATCATTTGAAATTGGATTCATCCGTTTGAACAATACTTTACCGTTTGAACCTATCGTTTGAAAACATGTGGTCCGTTTGAAAAACAGGTCCCATCGTTTGAAACCAGATTCTATCGTTTGAAATCGTCCAACCGTTTGAACTGATCGTTTGAACCGGATCCTGTCGTTTGAAATCACAACAGTCCGTTTGAATAGTGTCCTGTCGTTTGAAAAGTTCACTAATCGTTTGAATCTGTTCCGTTTGAAAAGTCCACCGTTTGAAACACTATCGTTTGAACTGTTTAGTTTGTGAAATATGAGTACCGAGTTCTACAACGCATTTGCAACACCGTCGAGTCCAGCCGCAGTTGTTCAAGCAATGAATTTAGATAACGAGACAGGAACTACCCAAAAACCACCTAAATTGATGAGTATTGAAGAATATCATGGATGGAAAGATCGCTTTGAAAACTGGGTTCAAGCCAACCATCTAAGATCGTGGGAGTGCATACTTAAGAAATATGTGTTACCGTGTACTGATATGCATGTTGAAAAGGAATTATCAGAATTCACGGATCAAGAACGTGTTATGTACAGAGCAGAAAAGATGATGATCAGTTTGCTTCAACAAGCCATCAAAGAAGACATCTTCATACTACTTCAGCATGATAAAACTTCAAAGTCTATTTGGGATGCTCTTCGTATTAAGTTTGAAGGCAGTGAAAACATGATCAAGAGCAAGAAAGCTTTACTAAAGAAAGAATTTGATCTTTTTAGTAGTTTACCCGGAGAAGATACAAAGTAGCTTATTGAACGATACTGTCATTTAGTACGATCCATGTCGATGCTTAGTATTAAGAAGGACAGAGATGAGTGGGTAGACAAGCTGGCTGATGCGTTACCACAGAAAGAATGGGGAACGTATTTGATGATTCTGAAAAATACCGGTGTTTATGAAGGATTAACAATTGGGCAGTTTATCGAAAAGATTGAGAGTCAGAATCTGGAACAGCAGAAGATCGCTAGGATGAACAGTCCGAGTGGTCAACAGGATGTGAAAATGTACTACAAAGGTAGTATTCCGGCTCCTGAAGCTGAGAAAAGTCCGAAAATACAAACTGCATTCAGTGCTGGGGATTCATCTGAAAAAGCTGATTAGGGTTCGAACAACAGCAGTAGTGGGTTCTCATCATTTCTGAGTGTCAATCCCACAGATTCAAAGACAAGTTTTCAGTCTCAGGGAACAAAGACGGGAAATGGATATGTGATTCAATGCAACACAGCTCTCAACCTTCCAGAAGGTCAAAGCTTCTCTGAAGACACTGCGAAAGACCACATGGCACTTCTGGGTTCTCTTCTGTTATCCTATGAGGGTTTGGTTGCTGGTCGGATCGGAAATCCTATGCTCACCAAAGAGGATTACGATCAGATAGACGCCGAAGAGATGGAACTCATGGATATCAAATGGTGTCTTGCAAGCGTTCTTCGACGTGCTGAGAAGTTCAAAGCCATCACCGAGAGAAATGACTTTCTTGATGCTCATGTATCTACTTTAGGTTTTGATAAATCTAAAGTTACTTGTTTTCGATGCAGGGAGAAATGCCATTTCAAACGGGAGTGCAAAGGAAGAGAAGCTAGTGGTGCACAGAATCCATTTGGGAAAGATGATTACTACCGCAAAGCTATCTATCAACAAGTTGGTCAATCTCAAGAACCACAGACGGCTCATGGGAGGAAGATTGAAGATCCCAAGAGAGCATGTTTGGTAGATTTCAGCTGGAGTGATTACATATCATCTGATGATAAAGCAGTAGCACGCATAATCGATCAAGATGATGAGAAACTACCAGAAGGTTTTAGTTGGGATATGTTCGTGGATGAGAAGGGAGAGTTTAAAGCTTTCATTGCCAAAATCGTCCGAGAGCCAGATTTGTTTGCTACTTGGATGAAATCAATTGGTGTTAATGTGTCTAGTGAGGATGAAAAGTCTGTTTCGTCTGATGAAAACTCAGAAAGTACCGATGAACTTTCAGAAAGATCTGGAGAAATTTCAGAGGGTTCAGATGAGAGTTTATCGAGTTCTGATGAGAGTGTACAGAATGAGATTGTTTCAGAAAAAGAAGTTGTATTTGATAAAACACCGTCTGATTCTGGTGTATCAGATGCTAATTCTGAAAAATCTGTACAATTTGATCAATCACCAGTTGACAGTAACAGTGATGATGAGGAGGAGAAACATATAAATGTTGCTAAATCTCATCTTTCTCCTGAGAGTTTTCATTTCTATTTTGCAGATCGCATGGAAAAACTAAAGGAGAAAAGAGCTGCTAAAGATCAACTAAAGAAGTCTGATGTTGATGTTCAAAATGTTGAAAGCGTTGCTGAGAAGGTTACCGAAGTTGAGAAAGCAGAAGAAAAGGTGACTGAAGCTAAGAAGGTGATTGAAGTTGTAAAAACAATCGAAGTTGAGAAGATTGTTGAAGTCGTCAAGCCTTGTGAGAAGTGTTTAGAAGCTTGCAAAGATTGCGCAGCAAAGGACGACATTATAGCTGAGTACGAGAAAAAGAAGGAGCAGTTATTGTTCAACCTCAACTACGTGAAAGAATCATACGATGTCTTGAACAAAACAGTAACTGGCCTCCAAAAGACAAACTCAGAACGAGAACAAGCACTGACGATGATGAATGCAGTCATGATGTCAAAGCAGAAAGCTATAAATTTCTACATCGAAGAAAGTGCTAAGTGGAAGCAAGAGTTGGAAACCGAGAAAATTGAGAATGAGAGAATTAGACGTTTACTGCAAAGTTATTCTTGTTCTGATTATCTCATTGATCGTATTTACCCAACTGTTGCAGGTATGGAAGCTTTTCAGGATGAGAAGCCGAAGGAAAAGAAAGACTGTGGTAAGAAACCGACTGTTAGCTATAACAAGTGTCCGCCTCCAATTTGGGATGGGTATTCTCCTAGGAAAACAAATGAGGAGCAACTTGCAAAAGCAGTCAATATAAAACTTAAAACCGACACAACTAACGTTTTACCAGACAACATTGATGTCACGTTTACCTCGTCCGATACCGATCATAAGTCTGAATTAATTAAAAAGGTGGTCGATCAGGTGTTGGATACTGATGAGGAGTCCGAGTCGAAGTCTGAGTCTGGAGGATCAAATTCGTCAGTCAACAGTGAAAAGTCGTCGGTTAAACGGTCTTACAGTAAAGATTTTTTGTTATCGAAGGCAGATTTGAATGATGAAACATTCGAAGTTGTTTATACTTTGAATGGTTCTGACAAACTATATTACAACAAAGAGTTTCCTATTATGAGTATTAAAACAGAATTGATTAACAAAACTTTCAAACTAATAGAGATTAATATTCCTGAATTAAAAGTTTTGAAAAATTTTGAAAAACCTAAAAAATATACTTTAAGAGTTCAACAACGTCTAAACAAGAAAAAGGGTTACAATTCTGGTTCTGGTTTTCAAAAGAAATCAAACCAAAATCGTAGCTACAAAAAGAAAGGACTTGGTTTTGTTCCACCAGAAAAGTACAAAAATGAGAAAAATTCTAAAACAAAAACAGAATTTGTGTCAGGTGGAAGCTCGGAAGATGAACAGCAGAAACCATTCTGGAAACAATCGAATCAAGAGTTTCTTGCTGAAAAGAGAAGGAGTGGTACTGGAGTATTTCATCCGAGAGAAACTCGAACCTGTTTCAAATGCAATGAAGCTGGTCACATTGCATGGAATTGTCCGAAAAATATCAAAACAAAACAGGGAGTTTCTCAGAAACTAAAAGAAAAGGTTGTTGATACCGAGCCACCAACAGAAAAACCTAAAGTTTTTGAAAATTCAACTTTTGAGGTTGGTGAGTGTTCGACAAAGAAGAGGTATGAAAAGAAAGGAAAAGACAACCAAGTGTGGGTTGCTAAGCAGGTTGATGTGAATGTCGGCAATGAATCTGGTTCCATAAAGCCAGAAGAGCCACAGGTTGAGGAGAAAATTTTAGTGAATGATGATGATTTTCCGTCACTAAAATTTGAGGAAGTTAAGAAGAAAATTGAAAAAACTGAGATTTCAAATCAGTTTTACATTGAGAAAGATGATTTTGATGTCGAGAAAACATTCAACGGGAATGTTAAAAAGATTTTTGGGAAAATGTTGAGTGGGAGAGCTAAAGGGGTAAAAGATTTTTATGCAACTAAAAAGGCAACATACAACCCTACTGCTCAAGAGCTAAAATCCATCAAGTCTGAGAAGACTTGGATGGAAGTTTGCTTTCCATGATAGTCGAAGGACTACGCCGGAGATCCCAAGTTTATATCGTGGATCAGGAATCGGCATCATTCTTGTGTTTGAAAAGTTTGTTTAAAAGATTTTGAATAATTTTTTTGAATTTTACAGGTTGAAGGACTACGCCGGAGCTTCCAGGTTGGTAATTGAGAAGCAGGAATCGGCATCTTTCTGAATAATTTGACAAGTGGTAAAGAGGTTTCTGTAGATGTTTCATTCCTACAGTAAAACCTACAAGTGGTATTATTTGGTTTACTTACAAGTGGTAGTTGTTAGTTATACTTTGAAGAGATTATGTTTACAAGTGATGCAGAGATTTCTGAACTGTAAATGGTAAATCAGGGACATTAAGTTGTACTTGATTTACTATTCATATGAGATTGATAAACAAGATGATGAACCATATCCCCATGCTTCATAAGTGGTAAACTTAAAAATGGTAAACACAAACTCATTTTCCGGAAAAATCATTTTGATTAAAACAAACTTAAGTGTTTTGAAATCTAATTGAGAAAATGGTTTGTTGAAAGGGGGAGTTCAGATTGTTTATGCCTAGTGAATGGAGATTTGATGTGATTCGATATCAGTTGTTAAGTTTCTGTACAGTTTGTGTTGTTTTCTATGTTTTCCAAGTGGGTCAATAGTCTAGTAGTTTTCAAATTTCCTTTGAAATGTGTTTGCATTTTAGGGGGAGTAGAAAATTTCAGAAAATCCAAAAACATTAGAAAATTTGAAAAAGACAAAAACATGATAAAATTTAAAAAATGAGTTTCGTTGTGAAAAGAGGAAATGATAGTACATCAGTGGACTGTCACAACATGCTAAAGATTTGAAACGTTAATATGTGATAAACAGTCTTACTGTGGATATGTCAGTAGGTTTTACACATTTAGTAAATTGTGAAGAGATATAAACCTAAATTTCAAACTTGCTTGTTCTGTGGGTTAACACAAACTTGGATATATAGGTAACCCCTGAAATCTTGTTTGAAAGGTCCCTTATTCTGAGATACTAGGTCTTTATGCTCAGTGATATCTGGGGTATTATCTCGGGACTTCTGCTGTATGGAAATACTGACCTAGTCCCCGGATAATACTTTCTGCAAACGCTTTGAAACATAAGCGCCGCCCTCAGCAAGCTGATGAAACAATAAAATTGATAGTCGCTGCTGTTGAAATCAAAAGATCCTCTAAAGGGGACACACCAAAAAGTCGAAGCCGTCATCTCTCTGCGTATACGGAAGTATCGACCTGAGCTCTCACGGCCCTCGCATTTAACCCCTGAACAGATATCATCTGTGGTATACTCACCTGTAAGACTGAATATTGGGATCTGGATACGGGAGTATATTCAAGTAGTGGGACACACGGATAAGTTTAAGTTCTTAAAACATTAATATCGTATCTCGGATCAGTTGAACTTTGTGTGAAAATTTCAGTGGACCGATATACTGACAATCTAGGTAAATTGTTTAGAACTTAAAATGAAATCAGCTTAACGATGTTAGTGACATGTCTCATAAACTGATATGATCCTCTTACACGAACTCACAAAAATATTGTTTGTAAATATTTCTTTACTGCATTACATATTTTCTTTCATTCCAAAATCCAAAAAGATTTTCTGTGTGTTTTAGCATAAAATTTTGAAAATTCAAAAAGATTTTTGATAACTGGTATTGAAAAACAGATTTTCAAAATTCTGAGTGCTAAACATGATGATCAAAATTTGAGGGGGAGTGTAAGTTTGGAATTAAATGTTTTCCTAATCTAACCCTAAAGTGGTTCATCTGATTGGAAAATCATTGTGTTTATATTTGAAATATATGTGAAAAATTTACTTTGAGGTAGAGTGTTTGCAGAATGAGATGAAAAGTTGTGAAATGTGAAGACCAGACAACGACCCTGAAGATTTTGCTGAAGAACAAAGAAATACCAGCAAGTCGAGAGGGGGAGTCTAAAGACCGAGAGAGAGAGAAACTCAGAGGACTGATAAAGACTGAAGATTGTGAAGACTCGACACTTACGACTCGTCAACATCTGAGGGGGAGTCTGTTGGTGCAGTCATCTGTCGTCTTCGTCTTATGTCGAGTCTCGGGTTCGTTGCAGTTCAGATTAAGCAAGAAATCAAGAAATGATAGCTGGCTGTTTGAAAGTCAAAGCTGGCCGTTTGAAAGTCAAGCTTCCGTTTGAATGAAGCTGGTCCGCTTGATTGATGTCCGTTTGAGATGTGCTCGTTTGAATGTTAGCCGACCGTTTGAGTCTGTTCAAACGGTCAGGTCACTGCTATAAATAGATTCCAAACGGTCGTCATTTGTAACGATTGAGAAACTTGATACCGAGGTGCTGCCGGTTGTTTCTCTGATTGTAATTACTGTTATATCAATAGAAAAGAGGTTTAGAGTGTATTTCAGGCTGTTTTAAAGTGTGTTTCTTAGTATTCCGCCTCTGAAACATACGAGAGCTCTCCCGATCGACTCATTCGGGTCGTTTCACGATCCTACATCAATTACGTCACGATACTCCCCCACCGGGCCCACCAGTGACACGTGGAAATTAGGGGTGTGACAGGTTGGTATCAGAGCCAACACTGAGTGAATTAAACACTAGTCTTTTGTGTTTAATCTCAGTGCACAAATTGCACATTCCTCGAGTTCTGAGTCTAGATACAGAACATAGGACAAACTCTGTTTTGATTTGTTTTATTTGGTCTTTATTTTATATATTTTTTGGTTGTTATCTTAACCATGCTTGCAGGTAAGAATGCCGCCAAGGTTTTTGAGAGGAAGAGGCAAGGGCCCAGTTACGGGCCATGACCATGAAGCCGAGCTTTTACACCGGCGTACCCCATCTATCACAACGAGCACTAGCCCCCAGGAGTCGTGGAGGGTTTACGTTGAACCCGGGAGGCGATCAGTCTCCTTAAGTTCCTCACTGTCCTATTTGCATTCTTTCGGGCCGCAATCCGAAAACGAGCCCGACAACCCTCCGCCTTCCTTTATACCGTTGCAGCGGTCGAACTCGCACCATTCTTTTGGTGACCCTACCCCTGCTTTCTAGAGCCTGTTCAGCCCGACTAATTTTATTCAAGAACCTGTGGGTTTTAACCCACTAGGACCCGAGGATCACTTCTAAGGTGAAAATGACATGGATGAAGATATGGATCCCATGGAGCCTGCCACTGGGAACTCGAACCACCCCATCTAAATCTCCGATGGGTCATCTTTTCATGGATCACCTTACCGTGGTCCTGACAGCTACGAGGCGAGGTTCACGCAGATTGACTAGTATTTCACTCCCTCTCACAACTCGTCTCCTTACCACCACCAGCAGCAGCAACAGCAGCAGGATCCTTCCGAGAATTCTCGATTTGTGGCAGTCACTCCGCCACCACCACCACCAATGGAACAACAACCGCCTCTGGAGCCACCGAGACGGAGAAGGTCAAACGCGCGGATGTCCGTGCGAGGAGGAGTCCGCATCAGCACTCCTCAGCCCTCGAGTGGCAGTCATTATCCGCCACTCCAGGAGGAATAAGACCCACAGATGGGGGGTCCATCAAACCCCATCCCGGAGATCAACTCCGCGCCTATGGCGCCACCGTTGGGTTTTGATAACCCAATCCCTGCCTTCACCGGTTCAGCGGCGTATAACCCTTTTGAGCAGCCGGCTCATACCCATTACGACTATGCCAATGTGGACCCATACCAGGAGGCATGGGACTACAATGCTCGTCACCCAGAGGGACCCTATGGTGGTCTTTGGACCACTGGTTACCCAACTTATGGGTTCCAGTGTCCGCCACCCCCTCAACCTCTGTATCAGCCGCCGCAGCCGCAATTCGAACAGAGCGCAGTAACACGCGAGGCTTCTTCAAGGGGTTGTCAGACTTGATCAAAGGGAAGTCCAAGAGAAGGGGTCATTGAAGACCTTTTGTTATTTATTTTATTTAGTTGCAATCAAGTCCCTGCGTGGACTTTTGCTTCAGTATTCAGCCCCTGCGTGGGCTTGTCTTTTTGTGCTCTGCCCCTGCGTGGGCATGTCTTTTGTTAACCCCTGCGTGGGTTTGTTGTTTGTTCCGCCCCTGCGTGGGCATGTCTTTTTGTAGAAGTCCCGTTTAGGGCAAAATGTACTTGTTTGAAAAATTATTTATGAGATGTTTAAATTTAAATTTTCATTTTATTTATTATTAATTATGTGCATGAAACATAAAATAAATGAACACAATTACAAGATCTATCATTATAATAAAATGGTAAAATCTAAAAAGGACAAGACCTATCCATATGTTATCATGAAACAAGGCCAAGATGGTAGTTCCATAATTAGATTAAGATCCATAATAACATCTCAATCTAGGACTATTCTGTGTTAATTATTAAAAGAATCTTAGAGGTAAAACCTAGCCTATATGTTATTGCAGACATGGCCAAGATGGTAGAACCCACACAAAAGATTCCAATTCTTGTTAACATCTGTAAGTATGTTAGCATTCTTGGCAAACTGGGAATCGTTAAAGTCACACGGGCCATCCTTTGAAAAGGGTTAATTTAAATTCCCTTAATTATATAACCGCCCCTTAAGGGCGAGGTGCCTGCGGGCAATAATTAAATGTCCTCTGGGACTAAGGACAGTGGTAGCTTACGACTCCCTGTCAAGAAAAGGTGATGAACTGTGGTTCAACCCTAAATACCTGGATACTGTAAAAATCCTGGTTTATATTTAATTAAAATTGTCTACATGACTAGGCCTTATGTGCTATTATTAATTTATAATTTAGGGTAATAATAAAGATCCTACATTTGTAGCAAATTAACCTAAAATGGCAATTTAAAACCATGGTTAATAGAATATAAAATACTGTAAAAGCTTCTAAATAAAACCTTGCCCATTATTATCTACATGTAGCAACTGAAGCTACATGGCTGGGTCGGATGAAGTAAATAGTCATCCGGTGGAAAACCACGATAACGCTAGAATACAGTTATCTGGTCCGGAGCTGCAAGCGCTAGTTGATAATGCTATCACAAAAGCTTTGGATAGGCAGAACAGTGAGTCCTCTGGGACCCGAAGTAGAACCCTGTCTACACCTCATTCCAAGCCTAAAACCCATTCTGAAGCTCATAGCAAACCATCCTCTGTTCCGCCTAAACCTAAGAAAGATGATGATCGACATTCTTCAAATGAGAACATTGTTCACCCCAAGAAGATAGTGTTCGATAATGCACCTCGCGCTAAAGGATGCACGTACAAGTACTTTGTTTCATGCAAGCCCCGATATTTTACTGGGGAGAAGGGCACTGTGGATTGCATGACTTGGCTGGATGAAATGGACACTGTTGTGGACATTAGTGGTTGTGCTGAAAGGGACATTGTAAAGTTTATATCCCAGTCATTTAAGGGTGAAGCCCTAGCATGGTGGAGATCATTGATTCAAGCTTCTGGAAAAGTTCCATTGTATAACATGTATTGGGAGCAATTTGTTTCTCTTATCAAAGAAAATTACTGCCCTCAGCATGAGGTTGAAAAGATAGAATCTGATTTTCTATCTCTAGTCATGAAGAACCTGGATTGCCAGGCTTATCTCACAAGCTTCAATACTATGTCAAGGTTGGTTCCTTACCTAGTGACCCCGGAACCCAAGAGAATTGCACGTTTCATTGGGGGTTTAGCCCCAGAAATAAAAGCAAGTGTGAAGGCCTCTCGGCCCGCTACGTTCAGGTCCGCAGCTGATATTTCCTTGTCCCTTACGTTGGACGCGGTCAGGCAAAGATCGCTAAGGAACTCGGACGCTGAGAAGAGAAAGCAAAATGATGACAATTCATGCCGATCAAACAAGAAGCATAAAGGACATCAGGATCACAAAAAGGGGTCGGGATCAAAGAAAGGTGATCAATAATCGGGTGATAGACCCAAGTGCAAGATTTGCAAGAAGCACCATTTTGGGAGGTGCAGGTATGAGCAGAAATCCCAATCCCAGCCGAAGGCATGTGGAATTTGCAAGTCCTCTGAGCACAGGACCCTTGATTGCAAAAAGTTGAAGGATGCAACTTGCTATAGTTGCAATGAAAAAGGGCATATCAAGACTAACTGCCCAAAACTGGCAAAGAAAGCCGAGGAAGGGAAAAAGACCAACGCCAGGGTCTTTCAAATGAATGCACAAGAGGCTATCCAGAACGACAATGTCATAACAGGTACGTTCCTCATTAATGATGTTTTCGCAAGAGTATTGTTTGATTCTGGAGCAGATAAATCCTTTGTAGATAATAAGTTTTGTGAGTTGCTAAGATTGCTTGTTAAAACCTTAAGTGTGAATTACTTGGTCTTTGATTCTTGTTCTTCACTTTCTCTCCCAGAACCCCACTTTCTCTCTTTAACTTCTCTCGAGATTTGGTGAAGATTGTAGGATCGTTATTGATGATCAAATGAGTCAATCTGAGCTAAACACCACTGTTTATGCAGCGGAAATACACAAACAGCTTGAATCAAAGTAGAATGTAGTAGAAACAGAATGCAGATTACTTTAAACACGTTTTCTCATTAAACTTTCTCAGAAAAATTCGGCAGCAGTTCGGCTACACGGTTGACATTCGGATACAAAATGAGAAAACACACTGACTATATATAGGTGTCTGATTTTGCTCCAAATGACATTGTGTCATTTCGGGCAAAATCAGAAGCAAGTGATTTCGCTCTAAATGACATAATGTCATTAGGAGTGAAATCAGGACTTTAAACCACAAAACTTTCAAACAACCCCCTATACTATACATAATTAACATTTCTGACCCCTAGACCCTATACAAGCTTGACTAAGACTAAGACGTGGGCTTTAGACATTCGTGTACCAACAAAGATGATGAAAATGAGGCTAGAGTTTTCAATTATTCCTTTATATAGTAAGGATTTAATGCCTATAACCCATCATAAACCTTCTATATTGGGCCTAATCAATTCCATAAACTAGAACCTCTATAGATAAGCCCTCTTTATTTAATAAACACTTAAAAATATAGTATAAGTTTTAGGGTGTTACAAGTCTACCCACCTTATAAGATGTTTTGTCCTTGAAACCTTTCAAGATGTAAACAGATGCTGGTACAAACCCTTCATTTCTACCTCGAATTTCCATGTAGCTTCCGAACCCTTTCTGTGCCGCCACTGTAGTTTCACTTGGCGCATTACCTTGTTACGCACTCACTTCTCTTTTCAATTGATAATGGTTATCGACTTCTCAACATAATTGCATCTTTCATTTACCTCTACATCCATGAGTGGTACGTGAGTGGTTTTATCGTCCAAACATTTCCTCAGGTGAGAAACATGAAAAGTTGGATGAATCCCACTTGGTTCTTTAGGTAAGTCGAGTTTGTAAGCGACTTCTCCTATTCTTGCCAGGATCTTGAATGACCCGATACCTGGGGCTTAATTTTCATTGTTTATGAAATCGGATAATCCCTTTCCAGGGGATATCTTCAACATTACTCTGTTCCTGACCTTTAATTGGATAGGTCGGCGCCTCTTATCAGCATATGATTTCTGCCAGTCCTGTGCAGCTTTATACGAGCTTTAATCAGATCAAACTTTTCAGATGTAGTTCTTATGACTTCCAAATTCCCTAGAATTCTAACGCATCTCTCCTTGGCAAATAGGAGTCTTGCATCTTCGGCCATAGAGCATCAAGTATGACAGCATACGAATTGTGACATGACAACTATTGTTGTAGGAGAATTTTACTAATGGTAGATGGCTGTCCTATATCCGCTGAAGTCTATTTTACACGCATGAAGCATGTCCTTAAGTATTTGAATAGTTCTTTGGACTGACCATCTATCTGTGGATGGTATTATGTGTTGATTTGTAATGTTGTGCCCATTTCCTAATGAAATGGCTTCCAAAACTTAGTAGTAAACCTCGTGTCCCTATCTGACACAATGGATATTGGTACTCCATGTTTTCTACAATCTCGTTGATGAACAATTCTGACAATCACTCTAATGTGTAGGTCTCACGTATTGCTAGAAAGTGAGTGTTATTAGTAAACCATTCCACAACTACCCAAATGGTGTCGTGTTGTAGTTTTTAGTAGCTTGGTAATGAAATCTATAGTGATGTGTTCTATTACACACATGGTTTTCTAATGGTTGCATCTTTGCATAAGGATTTTGGTGTTCTACTTTGACTTGTAAACATGTTAAACATTTATTTACGTATTGTGCCCAGATGAATGGAGTAATGAGACTTGTGTGTGTTGGTGCATATGTCTGTTGACTTCATCTTGTATCGAGTCATGTAACTAGATAGGATAGCCTGGAGCTCGGTAGTCAAGAAAATAGAAGTTTAGAGGTTATTGTCCAGGTCGCACGAACTGGCTAATCCAGTTCGTACGAACTGACCAGGTCGCACGACCTAGCAGGTCTAGTTCATGCGATCTGATGATGCCTATAAATAGGAGTGTCAAGGATTTCATTTGTAACAATTCTGATTCCGGAGACGAAGTGCTGCCGAAGTGTCGAACGATCTGTAATCAGTTTCAAATCAATCTAAACGACAGTTAAAGTGATTCTTAGTGTTAATCAAGCTGCAATTATGTCCAAATCACTGAATTCCGCCTTTGGTTTGGATTAGAACTCTTCTGATCGACTCATTAGGTCGAAACTTCGATCCTAAAAGTGGTATCAGAGCTCAGGAGGAAGAGTTCTTACTATTTCAGCTTGTTTTCATTGGTAAAAACTGATTTCTTCTCATTTCTACTCATTCTTCTACACATTTTCATCAAAATCAGAACGTTTTCACGGCTAAAATGATCTGAATTTCACATATAACACGTAAAATTGAGTTTTAAACAATCTGTGAACAAATCAGGACCTAATTCAACCTAAAACTTGATAAAATTGACCAAACCGCATGAATTCTTCATTCAGATCGTTCGAACAGATCAGCCAAGTCGCACGACCTGCTCAGGTCGTTTGAAAACTAGGTCAGGTCGTTTGAATTCTGTCAGATTGTGTGAAAGTTTGTTTAGATCGCACGGTTTAAATCCAGTTCATTTGGAATTGGACTCCAGGTCGCACGAAGTGACACAAGTCGTGTGAAAAGTGTCCAGGTCGTGTGAAAGGTAGTCCAGGTCGTTTGAACTGAATTCCAGGTCGTTTGAAAGTGTCACAGGTCGCACGAGGTGATCAGATCGCTTGAGAATCCCTAGGTCGTTTGTAATTGAGTCCAAATCGTGTGAAACATTTCCAGATCGTAGGAACCAGCTCGTACGAAATTCAACTCGTTTGAAATTCTGATTTTATGAATCTTTTCACCAAAACATGGAAAACGAATTTTACAATGCTTTTGCTACTGCCCCAGCTGCTCCAGTTACCGTTGCTGAGACTGTTGGTATCGAAAATGAAACAGAAACTTTCCAAAAGCCTCCAAAGCTTATGTACATTTAGGACTTTAAAGGATGGCAAGATCGTTTTGAAAACTGGGTGCAAGCTAATAAGTTTGATGCATGGGTTTCGTTAGAGAAAGATTATACTTTACCGAAAGATGATCTTGGAAATGAAAAACCATTAAGTCAATTTACACCGGATGAAAAATTAAGATACACCAGTGAAAAGATGATGATTAGCATTCTCCAACAAGCGGTAAAAGAAGATATTTTCGTTTTGCTTCAACATAAGGGAACTGCTAGATCAATCCGGAAAGCATTGATTAAAAAGTTTAAGGGTAGTGCTGATATGATAAAAAATAAACGTGTATTACTAAAAAAATCGTTTGATATGTTTACAACTTTTGAAGGTGAAACAACAAGAACGATTATTGAGAGATATTGTCATCTTGTCATGGAAATGAAAAGATTGGACATCAAGAAAGAAGATGATGAATGAGTTGATAAGCTAGCCGATGCGTTACCACAGAATAAACGGGGAACATATCTATTGATTTTAAAGCATAACAAACAATTTGAAGATATGAATTTGAGTAATTTATCCAGAAGTTGGAAGAACATGAGCTAGCAATTCGAAAAAGTGCTACAATGAGAAGTCCGGGTGCTCAACAGGATGTGAGTCTATACTATAGAGGAAGCAAAGTTGAGATCACTACAAGTCCAAAGATTCAGACTGTGTTTAGTGCTGATGGTACTTCCGGAATAAATGCAAACAATACAAATCAGAGCAGTGGATATTCTTCGTCTTATTCAAGTTTTGAACCAAATTTCTCAACACCAAGTTCTCAACAACAAAGTTCAACAAACTTTAATGGTCAAGTTTTGCAATGCAATGTTACATTAAATATTTAAAATGGTCAAAATTTCTCTCCAGATATTGCGAAGCAACACATGGCGTCACTTGTTACTGTGTTAGAATCGTATGAAAGCTTGGTTGCTAGACGAATTGGCAATCCGATGCTCACTAAATAAGATTATGACCAGATTGATTCTGAGGAACTCGAGTTGATGGATATCAAGTGGTGTTTAGCTAGCGTTTTGAGAAGAGCTGAAAAGTTCAAACAGATCACCGAAAGAGATGATCTTCGTGAAGCTGCAACATCTCAGCTAGGTTTTGACAAATCAAAGGTTACTTGTTTTCGTTGCCGAGAAAAATGGCATTTTAAACGAGAGTGTACAAATAGAGAAGCAACTGGAAGACAAGATCCTTTCGGAAACAACGACTATCATAGAAAAGCAATTTATCATCAGGTTGCTCAACAACCATATCAACAACCACGTACTATTGAAGAATCGAAGGGTAAAGCTTGTTTTGGTCTGTTAGATCAAGAAGATGAAAGGATCCCGAAAGATTTCAATTGGGATGATTATGATCCTTCTAGACCTTCAGTTTCTAAAGTATTTGTTGCTCAAATGATTGAAGAAGAATTAGTCAAATCTAAGAACAGTCCGAGAAGACAACCGATTTTTAAGTCATTAGGAAGTGATGCAGACACTGATGATGAGGAAGAGTTATTTTAATAAAGCTAGAAAACAATTGGATTCTTATAGTTTTAATTTGTTTTTTGCAGATAAAATCGAGATGTTGAAAGAGAAAAGGGCTGCTAGACTGAAGAGAGAAATGGAAGCAAGAAGGGTTGCTGAAGAACAGACTAAAGTTCAGATGGAAGCTGATAAGGCAAAAGTTGAAGAAAAACCAACAGAGAAGGTCGAGGTTGAAGAGAATGAAGTGAAAATAGAATTTGATAAAGAACCGATTGTGATTGAAAAGGTGGTGGAGAAAATAGTTGAAGTTGAAAAAATAGTTGAAGTGGAAAAGATTGTAGAGGTTGAAAAACCTTGTACTAAGTGTTTAAAACCTTGCAACGATTGTGCTGAAAAAGATACAAAGCTTGCTGAATTGGAGAAGCTCAAAGAGAATTTATTGCATAATGTGAGAAGCATAAAGGAATCATATGATCTCCTAAGCAGCAAAGTAAATTTGTACAAAGGAGCTTGTGATGAGGATATTCAGATGAAGAATCTTCTGAAAGCAACAGTTCTTCAAAAGCAAACTACAATCAACAAATACATTGAGATTAATGAAGGGCTGAAACAAGAATTGGCAGCAATGACGATCGAAACAGAAATAGTGAACAATTTACTTCGAAGTTATCAAGGTTCAGATTATGTTATTGATCGCATCTATCCTACCGTGGCAGCTCATAAGTTTGCAGAAGGTGAAGAAAATTCTGGAAAGAAAACTGGTGTGAAGTATAACAGAGTTCCAAATCAAATGTGGGATGGCTATACCCCTGAGACTTTGAAAAGGTGGCTGAAGCACTCAATCTGAATTTGAAATCCGAGTCTATTGATGGATTACTGTCACACTCCGATATTTCCATGTATTACCGGTGGGCCCGGTGGGGAGTATCGTGACGTAGTTTATATCGTCATAGTCAAACAACACAATTTAATGCACATCGGAAGCAAAAGATATAAACATTACAAACCGAATGAAATATATCAAAGTATTACAAACGGAATGTAAAGGATCCACAGGCGGATCAAATAAAAGATAATTGTTCAACAGACTTTAAATGCCCAAGCTTGCAAGACTTTTATTTATTCACTCAGGAGTAGCCAGCCTATTCCGACTAGTACCTGCACTTTAACCTTTTGGAAAATACGTCAGTTTACACTGGTAAATACAATTAACTAACACATTTTGAAAAGAGTTTAAGAAAATTTATTTGAATGCACAAGGCACAAAATATGTTTTATAACTTGGGACAATATTTAAAAATAATCTTGTATACAGTTTTACATATTTGTCGTCCGTCAGGGCCGGTTAGAAGAGCCGGACAAGATTAACTGACATGCCACAGGTATAATACCCACAAGGTTAATTCCTTATTGTAGAGTACCTTTTTACATATGCAACTGTCAGGTGTATGCCCACACCCCGTGCTTAAGTCGTGGCTATTTCAATGAATGATGCCAAGGATATCCAGGACATGGTCATTAACCCCCCCCAAAAGCCATATACCAAACAATACAGATTAAAACAGGTTATGTAAATACATCAATCACAATCCGATTTAAATGACTACACACCCGACCAAGCGGTATTTTTATAATACCGTATCCCAAGCCTATATAGGGAAAATAAGTTAAAAGTATTTACCTGAGCAAGTATATATCACAATCAGCGAGTGCAAGTAGATTTTATTGGGTTCCTAATCTGGAACGAAGGTTTTTATAACCTATTAGATTCCTAACGGGTCTTAATTAAGCCTAAACTTAGACCAGTTAGTTTTAAAGGAGATATACGGTTCAAAACGCACGATTAAGCGAAGACCGGATTAGAATGTGGTTTAGACCCGACAAGTTTGTATAATCGTATAACATGGGTAAACTAAACACATTCTGGATTTTGAGATAAATATGATAAGGTTTGACCCGTTTCGGCTAATTTATGCAAACTAGTTACAAAAATCGCACCGAACGCGAAAAATGCGTAACGGGTAACCAAATGAGTCATGAACAGGTTTCCTAAGTTAATATGCCTTAAATATGTTGTGATATCAGTAGGATACCTTCCATTATGCCCAAAATGGATTTAAACTCAAATTATGCCCCGTAGGGGTATTTTAGTCATTTTAAAGCTTATAAAAGAGATTAAATATAAATCTGAGTTTCAGGTCTGATATAATCAGTAAAAATACTTATTTTTATAAGTTATAACAGTAGGGTATTGTATTTATGTGAAATTTATCTTTTATAACCAAACTATGCACCGTAGGGGCATTTTGGTAATTTCACATAAGCTTTAAAGGTCAAAAATTAGCATTTTGAGTTCAAAACTTTTGCTTACTGTTTAATTATGAAAACTTGCTTAAAACATCAGTAGGTATTAAGTCTTATATGTTTAAAATAGTTTTAACTCATACTATGCGTTAAAAATGCGTAAAAAGGCGATTTTAGGCGATTTCCGGGTTTTATAAGAAAAGCTGATATTTTTATCATTCCAGAAAGCTTAAAATATTTTATTTATCATATAAAATCCGTAGCAAAAAGTTTGGTATCAAAATGTTATGTAAAACTAATTTTATGCATGAAAAGGGTATAACCGACAATTACCGAATCAAAGCTATAACCCTATATTATGCTCAGCTTAAAAATAAATAAAAATATTCAAAAATCCCAAAATATTATTTACATCAGTTGGTAAAAAGTTAGGTGTCAAAATTTGGGTTTAGATAGGCTTTATGCTAATTACGCCGTTTAATTAATAAAAAGCTTCTTAATTACGATATTGAGCATAACTCCTAATCTAGACCTCAAACTGATGTGAAAATTTAAGTACATGTTTATAATTCAGTAACAAAGGTTATTGTTCTTTTACAATTTCAAAATTCTTGTTTTAAGGTCAAAAGGGCATAATGGTCAACATTTAAGCATATAACGGAAACATGCATATAATTCGGATAACTAAGGAACCAAGTTGTATAATCACAGAGGGTTATACTAATATATAACCTGGTCCTAAAAGAGCTCTAAGGCATTTCTAAAATATGCTACATTGGTTCAGAACTGAAAGTCAAAGCAAAAGTCTACTTTTGCGACTTTCGGTTCCGAACCGAGCTTAAACTGAAAATTGTCGGGTGGAACATGTTTAGACATGTTCTTACATTAATTACCAAGTTATATGAGTGATAAAACAGGTTGCATGGCTTCTACATTGCTAATTATGTGCTTATTTGAAAATTTGATTTTTGTTAACTTTTTATAATCAAGTTTGACCCGACAATTGACCTAGTTAGAGTGGGAATCAGAGGGTGCCCTATTAAGGGTTTATTACCCACATAATTACCAACTCATAGGTATTTTCTGTGACAACCCTCATAATTTCATGTATCCGTACGATTCAGTAATATTAATTAAAGTGCCCGATGACTGTGCTGAATTACTTAACTGTTCTATGATTACTGCATCATACTTACATGTGCTTGTTAACATACTAGTCTTGTGCAGAAAAGTTACTAAATGGTCTTGTATGCTTTCCTGAGTGTTGGGAATTAATTGTGTTACAAAAATATATATAAAAGACACCTTACGGAGTAATTAAACACTTTAATGGAACGGTATCCAACCGAACAACCGGACATTACCCGGGACACTAACACCCACTAAAAACCTTATAACTAACATGTATAAGTTTATTACTTACAATCTAACTACCATTTACAATTTAGTTGCAAATTTTGCAAACAAACCCCCCCCCCCAAACCGAATTTTCGGTCCCATGTGGACCCACCACATCTCCACACCATGCCTTCTTGATTTGTTGAATATTAAAATAGATTGTTGCTTGCAAATCTTATAAGATATGTGAATGATCTTATAAGAAGCATGGCCTAGATCATAACCATCATCACTTCAAGATTTCACTCTCACTCCTCACTCTATCTCTCATTTTCGGTCACTCCAAACCGCCCCCATCACCACCATTTTCACACCATCTTCATCCAAGCATTCAAAGGAGCTTTGTTTTAGTCTTTTTCATCATCTTTTCTCAACATTTTCTCACTAGATTCTACCCTAGCCTTGTGCTAGTAGTAAGTACCTTGTTACACCTTTGTTCATCTTGTTTCACAGTTAAAAGTTGTAGTGAGATAGTTATGTTCAAAACACTAAAGAACAAGAACACTAAGAAGATGAACATAAAACTTTACATGAAGCTTTACATAAAAAGTTTACTTGAAGATGAAATGCTACTAGTATGACGTTGTTATGAGTATGTTGTTAATTTTATGTTGATTCTTGGTTATGTGGTATTAATCACCATATGAATCTTGTTAAATGATATTTAGAAGTATGATTTAACATGATTAGAAAGTGGTTATGGGTTACATAAAATAACCACCTTCTAAATAAACATGAACTTGATAAAAATGATTTTTCATGAAATATAAATTAACTAGAGAGTTGATGGTTTTATAAATCCAGGAGTTACAAAAGGTTTTTGTAAAGAAACCAAGTTAGAGAAGCGTTTTTTTTTTTGGAAAATCATGACTATCACAAACACTTACACTATTTTTAGAAGTAAGACAAGTATAAGAATGTTTTATTTACAAGAAGAATTCAAAAGGGTTAATTATTGTAAAAATTATTTACAAGTTGTAAACACTAAATACTTTCAAGAAAATGATTTTCAAAGAAGCAAACACGCTTCGGAAGATAACTAAGTCCAATAAAAGCATTACTAAGTTACTACGCGTTTTCGAAATGTATCAAGTTCATGATTAGTGTGTAACATATATATTTTGCTCTTGGTAATGTTAAGATTGATTGTTGATGATTGTTGAATGAATTTTTGAAAAAGAAAATGATATGCTAGTAAGCATGGACACCTCACTTTACAAAGGAAACTCTGGCGAAATTTTCTAAAAATTCCAACACTTAGAAAATATTTTTCCAAACAAGTGTTACAAGTATACTTTATAACTTGTGCTTTGAATGTAAATTTCACCATAATTTTTGTAACAAGATACGAGTGTCGGAGGTTGATTTTCTTAAAATAAAAATGGAAAAATATATATTTAGAATATATATTTTAATACTAAAACGCTTGTGTGATTATTTGCTTATGTTGTGAATTAGTTATATTATTTAGGGAAAAATAATGTAACTTAACGATATAACTTGGCATTTGAATTGTGTGGTATGTGATAGAAGTAATGAGTAGATAAACCGTACGTGGGATACGTGTTATGCATGAGAAATTGATTGTTATCTGTACTTTATTAGGACATGCTTGATTTATGATTACTAGAGTAACTAATCCAACCGAGCAAACCAAGGTGAGTTCACACACTTTCTAAGGCATGGGATTCCCGGTGGTTGGGAATGGGTAAAAGAATTTGAAACGGAATCCACATATCCTCCTTGGGTAGGATATGTATGGCCATCCTCCATAGGTAGGATGCCAATATTAATCCTGCGTATTCTCCTTGGGTAGAACTACGTACGTTCGTCCTCCTTGGGTAGGACAACAACCTTAAACTTACTAGACAAAACTCTATCATGAAGTCCCTCAATTTATATCGACTTAATCGCCGAGGCCAATGGCGAGCGGGTCATTAGTTAATAGCGCTATTAGGTTTAACAAACCTCACACCGTGCCAGTCGCACGGGCGTGTACTAATGGACTATGGCAAACTGTCAGTGATGATAGACACTGATGTAGGGCACAACTTATTTGCGTTAGTAGTCGATATGGTACGGTCTAGTGGTTCACATGGGGAAGCCCCCACTGATCATGGAAATGGTTTGGGTGGTTGAACATACTTTCAACTATGGGGTAACCCCCACGGCAATTATGCCAACGAAAGACAAACCACGTTTTTGGAAACAACTTAAAACAAAACAACCAAACGTGAACTCACTCAACGTTGTTGTTGACTCGTTGTTACATGCCTTACAGGTCGCTAGACGCATATGGAGCTTGAACGAGGAGGTGGTTGTTGTGGAATACGCATTGTTATGTTCTGTGATAAACATTTAATCCTTATGAACTTATTAAACCTACGTTTTGGACTTTAAACTTATGAACTATGAACTTATGTTCTGGGTTTTACCTTTAATGCTTCCGCTGTTTATTTTGAACTTGGGTAACTAGCTTTTGGTCACCAATTGTATTGTAGTTGGTTTTATTTACTTGATTACGTTGTTCAATATGATTGGTGGCTCGATCCTGGTCACGTCACGCCTCCAAGCGGTGGTACTCCGCGTGTGGATTTATTTTGGGGGTGTGACAAATTGGTATCAGAGCCATTGGTTATAGTGAACTTGGTTTTAAAAAGGGAAAAGCTTTTTGATAAAACCAGACTATAACCGGTACAGTGCTCAATGGTCCACAACGACGCTTCGCTCCACGTGCAAGACTCGACACCATAGGTGGTATGATTTATGTTATATTGTCGGTTAGATGGTCCACACTGTGCATTAGCTAACGTGATAACTGCTATTTGAACCTTGTGTGCTTACTCTCTACTGTCGTCCCATACTTACGCACTCTCGCGACACTATTCTCACTTACGTTGCTTCGTGGTGAAGATCATGAGCCGACGCGGAGGACGTATCAACCTCATTCAAGCCCAGTTGACGGCTCTGATCAATGAACGAGTTGCTGAGGCACTCGCGGCTGTCCCTGCAGGAGGTATAACCTGCCATATCAACCAATCTTAGGACGTTTAGATCCTACCTTAGCGAACCAACCCTTGTGCTTAACCTTGTTTTTTTATTCTCGCGCGACAGGCCAACATGCTCAACCTCCTGTGTGCACGTTCAATACATTCATGGATTGCCGACCTAGTACTTTCAGCGGCACAGAAGGAGCTGTAGGTCTTCTCCACTGGTTCGAGAAGCTTGAGTCTGTTTTCGAGATGTGTGAATGCCCTGAAGATCATAGGGTGAAATATGCTACTGGAACACTCGAAGGTGCTGCATTAACCTGGTGGAAAGCACAGGTTCAACTGCTTAGGCTGGCGGTTGCTAATTCCACCCCATGGAACGGTTTCAAAGAACTGATCAAAGAAGAGTACTGCAGTCGTGACGACATCCACAAGCTGGAGGTGGAATTTTTCAATTTGAAGATGACGGGATCTGAGATCGAGGCATACATGAAGAGGTCAAATGAGCTAGCCATCTTGTGCCCTACTATGGTGGACCCTCCCATCAAGCGCATTGAGCTGTACCTCAAGGGTCTTGTACCAGAGATTCAAAGCCATGTAACCTCAGCTAACCTTGGCACCATACAGCAAATCATCAAGTTGGCTCATCGTCTCACTGATCAGGCAGTTGAGCAGAACAGGCTGCCCAAGCTTATTAGCGCTACTACGTCTGATGCTCCCAATGATAATAAGCCCAAGTGGGATAGAAATTTGGGCAAGGGTTCTGCTTCAGCTCAATCCCAGCAGAGAAAGACAGACGAGTACAGGAGCCCCGGTCAGCAGTCTTCTGGGAATCAAGGTCAGGGTGGGTACAAGGGAAATCACCCTAAGTGCAATCGATGTAATCTACACCACAGCGGGCAGTGCAACAAGGGTCGTTGTCAGAGATGTCACAAGCTGGGTCACGAAGCTAAGGATTATAGGAGCCCGCGTCCTACGAATCAGAATCGCTAACAACAAGCTCCACAGAACCACCAGCAGCAGCATCAGCAGGGCCATAAAGGATGCTTTCAGTGTGGCGCAGAAGGCCACTTTAAGAGGAACTGCCCTCAGCTAAACCAGAATCAGAACAACCAAAGAAACGGGAACCACAATGGAAACAACAATGGAGGCAACAACGGAGGCAATAACGGAGGTAACAATAATGGCAATGGCGCCCAAGGTCGTGTGTTCGTGATTGGCCAGGGTGAGGCAAAAAACGATCCCAACGTTGTGATGGGTAAGTTTCTTCTGGATGATTTCTGTGTTACTATTTTATTCGATTCGGGTGCCGATACTAGTTATGTGTCCTTAAAAGTTAGCCAAATGCTTAAACGCACTCCAACACTTTTGACCACCAAACACACAGTAGAGCTAGCAAACGGTAAAAGTCTCGAGGCCACACACATAGTTAAGGATTGTAACCTCGTCTTAGCTGGTCAGACCTTCTCTATCGACCTTATTCCTATCGTACTTAGTAGTTTCGACGTCGTTATTGGGATGGATTGGTTATCTCAACACCAAGCGGAGATTATTTGCAAGGAGAAAATCGTCCGTATCCCTCGTTCTGATAAAGAACCCCTCGTGATTCGTGGCGACAAGAGTGGTGCGGTTGTAGGCATCATCTCTTTCCTTAAGGCCCAGAAGTGTTTGCGCAAGGGCCACATCGCTATCCTAGCCCTCGTTTCTGATGCATCCTCGGAAGAAAGGAAGATAGAAGACATTCCCATTGTGCGCGACTTCCTCGAGGTATTTCCTGAGGAATTACCTGGTCTTCCGCCTCATCGCCAAGTTGAATTTCAAATCGAGCTAGTTCCTGGAGCAGCGCCCATAGCTCGAGCACCTTATCATCTAGCTCCATCAGAACTTGAAGAATTGTCCACGCAACTACAAGAACTCTTGAAAAAGGGTTTCATACATCCTAGCTCTTCGCCTTGGGGAGCTCCAGTGTTATTCGTAAAGAAGAAAGACGGTACCTTCAGGATGTGTATTGACTACCGCGAACTCAACAAGGTGACCGTGAAAAACCGTTATCCTCTTCCACGCATTGATGATTTGTTCGACCAGTTGCAAGGGTCGAGTTATTACTCTAAGGTTGATTTGAGATCGGGCTACCATCAGTTGAGAGTCCGAGAGGAAGACGTCTCCAAAACAGCATTCAAAACTCGTTACGGCCATTATGAGTTTCTGGTTATGCCTTTTGGATTAACGAATGCACCTGCGGTCTTCATGGATCTCATGAACCGAGTATGCAAGCCTTACCTGGATAAGTTTGTCATAGTGTTCATCGACGACATCCTGATCTATTCTAAGAGTCAGGAGGAACACGAGCAACATCTAAGGCTTATTCTGGAACTTCTTCGAAAAGAGCAGTTTTATGCCAAGTTTTCAAAATGTGACTTCTGGCTTCGCGAAGTCCACTTTCTAGGCCATGTGGTAAACAATGATGGGATTCATGTAGATCGATCCAAGGTCGACTCGATCAAGAACTGGCCTGCACCCCGTACACCGACAGAAATCCGCCAATTCTTGGGTTTGGCAGGATACTACAGAAGATTCATCAAGGATTTCTCAAAGATTGCGCAACCTCTCACTTCACTGACTCAGAAAGGTGTCACCTATCGTTGGGGTGATGCATAGGAATCCGCATTCCAGCACTTAAAAGATAGACTTTGTAGCGCGCCTATCCTCTCATTGCCTGAAGGCACATATGATTTTGCGGTTTATTGCGACGCTTCCATCCAAGGACTTGGTTACGTGTTGATGCAACGTGACAAGGTTATTGCCTACGCATCACGCCAACTTAAGGTTCACGAAAGAAACTACACTACACATGACTTGGAATTGGGAGCAGTTGTTTTCGCGCTTAAGATATGGAGGCATTACCTGTACGGTACCAAGTGCACCATTTACACCGATCACAGGAGTCTCGAGCATATCTTCAAGCAAAAGGAATTGAACATGCGACAACGCCGATGGGTCGAACTCTTGAATGATTACGAATGTGCGATCAAGTACCATCCGGGTAAAGCCAATGTTGTGGCCAACGCCCTCACTCGGAAGGACACTATACCTAAGCGTGTACGTGCGTTACAGCTTACCATGCAATCTAACCTTCCCGCTCAGATTCGAGATGCTCAGGTTGAAGCATTGAAAGCAGGGAACATCAGGGCTGAGTCCCTACGAGGATCGAGGCAATGGCTAGAACAAAAGGAAAACAGCGCCTACTATGTTAACGGACGCATCTGGGTTCCACTTTATGGAGACTTACGCGAGCTTGTGATGGACGAAGCACATAAGTCTCGTTATTCAGTACATCCGGGTTCGGATAAGATGTACCATGATCTCAAGACTACATACTGGTGGCCTGGTATGAAAGCCAGCATAGCAACCTACGTCAGCAAATGTTTGACTTGTGCGAGAGTCAAGACTGAGTACCAGAAACCATCAGGCCTACTGCAACAACCAGAGATCCCGAAATGGAAATGGGAGCAAATTTCCATGGATTTCGTTACTGGCCTGCCTAGATCTCAACGCGGTAATGATACCATTTGGGTAATCATGGATCGACTGACCAAGTCTGCACATTTTCTGGCCATCAAGGAAACGGATAAGTTTTCTACTCTAGCAGACATCTACCTAAAAGAAGTGGTATCAAGGCACGGAGTGCCAACCTCTATTATATCTGATCGTGACGCGCGTTTTACCTCTGAACTGTGGCAAGCTATGCACAAGTCGTTTGGCTCACGTTTAGATATGAGCACCGCTTATCACCCACAGACGGATAGGCAATCTGAACGCACCATGCAGACCCTTGAAGACATGCTTAGGGCATGTGTAATCGATTTTGGTAATGGCTGGGAAAAGCACCTCCCGCAAGTGGAGTTTTCGTATAACAACAGTTACCACACCAACATCCAGGCCGCTCCGTTCGAGGCATTGTATGGACGGAAGTGCCGATCACCTCTCTGTTGGGCAGAAGTTGGTGACAATCAAATCACAGGCCCAGAACTTGTAGTGGATACAACCGAGAAGATTGCTCAGATACGACAACGAATGGCGGCAGCTCGCGACCGTCAGAAAAGCTATGCTGATAAGCGAAGAAAACCACTCGAGTTCCAGGTCGGGGATCGGGTGCTACTCAAAGTCTCACCTTGGAAAGGTGTAGTCCGTTTTGGCAAACGAGGCAAGCTCAATCCGCGTTATATCGGACCGTTCAAAATCATTGAGAAAATTGGCAAAGTGGCCTACAGGCTGAATCTACCTGAAGAACTCAGCGGAGTTCACAATGTTTTCCATGTGTCGAATCTGAAGAAGTGTCTATCAGATGAGACCCTCATAGTTCCTCTCAAGGAGCTCACTATCGACGACCAGCTGCGATTCGTCGAGGAACCAGTAGAGATTACAGATCGAGATGTTAAGATTCTCAAGCGTACCAGGATACCTCTTGTTCGAGTTTGTTGGAATTCCCGTTGTGGCCCAGAGTATACCTGGGAACGAGAAGACCAAATGAAACTCAAGTATCCCCAGCTGTTTAAGAAAAGTGCAACCACTACTGAGGCTGAAGCTACTGCAGAATTTCGGGACGAAATTCTAAATCAACGGGGGGATGATGTGACACCCCAGGAAAGCCAGTAAACACCGCAACTTAACTAGCTTCCTCAGTAACCACGTGCTAAATTTCAGGACGAAATTTTCTTAACAGGGGGAGAATGTGACAACCCTCATAATTTCATGTATCTGTATGATTCAGTAATGTTAATTAAAGTACCTGATGACTGTGCTGAATTACTTAACTGTTCTATGATTACTGCATCATACTTACATGTGCTTGTTAACATACTAGTCTTGTGCAGAAAAGTTACTAAATGGTCTTGTATGCTTTCCTGAGTGTTGGGAATTAATTGTGTTACAAAAATATATATAAAAGACACCTTACGGAGTAATTAAACACTTTAACGGAACGGTATCCAACCGAACAACCGGACAGTACCCAGGACACTAAAATTTTGTCCAACACATTGTTTTATTATTTTTGACTAGTTATGTTTCCCGCTTACCATAACACCCACTAAAAACCTTATAACTCACAAGTATAAGTTTATTACTTACAATCTAACTACCATTTACAATTTAGTTGCAAATTTTGCAAACAAACCCCCCCTCCCAAACCGAATTTTCAGTCCCATGTGGACCCACCACATCTCCACACCATGCCTTCTTGATTTGTTGAATATTAAAATAGATTGTTGCTTGCAAATCTTAACAAGATATGTGAATGATCTTATAAGAAGCATGGCCTAGATCATAACCATCATCACTTCAAGATTTCACTCTCACTCCTCACTCTCTCTCTCTCATTTTCGGTCATCCCAAACCGCCCCCATCACCACCATTTTCACACCATCTTCATCCAAGTTTCAAGATCCATTCAAGCCTTGAAGGTGATCCATGGAGGTTGCAAGTTGAGGAGCATTCAAAGGAGCTTTGTTTTAGTCTGTTTCATCATCTTTTTTCAACATTTTCTCACTAGATTCTACCCTAGCCTTGTGCTAGTAGTAAGTACTTACACCTTTGTTCATCTTGTTTCATAGTTTAAAGTTGTAGTGAGATAGTTATCTTCAAAACACTAAAGAACAAGAACACTAAGAAGATGAACATAAAACTTTACATGAAGCTTTATATAAAGAAGTTTACTTGAAGATGAAATGCTACTAGTATGATGTTGTTATGAGTATGTTGTTAATTTTATGTTGATTCTTGGTTATGTGATATTAATCGCCATATGAATCTTGTTAAATGATATTTAGAAGTATGATTTAACAAGATTAGAAAGTGGTTATGGGTTACATAAAATAACCACCTTCTAATTAAACATGAACTTGATAAAAATGATTTTTCATGAAATATAAATTAACTAGAGAGTTGATGGTTTTATAAATCCAGGAGTTACAAAAGGTTTTTGTAAAGAAACCAAGTTAGAGAAGCGGTTTTTTTTTGGAAAATCATGACTATCACAAACACTTACACTATTTTTAAAAGTAAGACAAGTATAAGAATGTTTTATTTACAAGAAGAGTTCAAAAGGGTTAATTATTGTAAAAATTATTTACAAGTTGTAACACTAAATACTTTCAAGAAAATGATTTTCAAAGAAACAAACACGCTTCGGAAGATAACTAAGTCCAATAAAAGCATTACCAAGTTACTACGCGTTTTCGAAATGTATCAAGTTCATGATTAGTGTGTAACATATATATTTTGCTCTTGGTAATGTTAAGATTGATTGTTGATGATTGTTGAATGAATTTTTGAAAAAGAAAATGATATGCTAGTAAGCATGGACACCACCATTTACAAAGGAAACTCTGGCGAATTTTTCTAAAAATTCCAACACTTAGAAAATATTTTTCCAAACAAGTGTTACAAGTATACTTTATAACTTGTGCTTTGAATATAAACGTCGCCATAATTTTTGTAACAAGATACGAGTGTCGGAGGTTTATTTTCTTAAAATAAAAATGGAAAAATATATATTTAGAATATATATTTTAATACTAAAACGCTTGTGTGATTATTTGCTTATGTTGTGAATTAGTTATATTATTTAGGGAAAAATAATGTAACTTAACGATATAACTTGGCATTTGAATTGTGTGGTATGTGATAGAAGTAATGAGTAGATAATCCGTACGTGGGATACGTTTTATGCATGATAAATTGATTGTTATCTGTACTTTATTAGGACGTGCTTGATTTCTGATTACTAGAGTAACTAATCTAACCGAGCAAACCAAGGTGAGTTCACACACTTTCTAAGGCATGGGATTCCCGGTGGTTGGGAATGGGTAAAAGAATTTAAAACGGAATCCACATATCCTCCTTGGGTAGGATATGTACGGCCATCCTCCATAGGTAGGATGCCAATATTAATCCTGCATATTCTCCTTGGGTAGAACTACGTACGTTCGTCCTCCTTCGGTAGGACAACAACCTTAAACTTACTAGACAAAACTCTATCATGAAGTCCCTCAATTTATATCGACTTAATCGCCGAGGCCAATGGCGAGCGGGTCATTAGTTAATAGCGCTATTAGGTTTAACAAACCTCACACCGTGCTAGTCGGACGTGCGTGTACTAATGGACTATGGCAAACTGTCAGTGATAATAGACACTGATGTAGGGCACAACTTATTTGCGTTAGTAGTCGATATGTGTTGGACAGGTTTGCGATCCTAAACAGTCAGTATAAGGTATTTATCTTCAAATACAAAGGCGGAATCAATGTAAATGAAGTAACACAACAATTCCTTTCAATTCCTTCTCTTTTTATGCTTTCTGAATTGATTTTGACAGAGTTTCGTTACACTGCATATGACTAGGTTTCGCTCCAAAGGTTACAACTGAAGACACACATCAGGTATATATATGTTGCCTGGTTTCGCTCTTATGACATACCATATGAGCGAAACCCCATGTGAACTGTGACATCTGTGCTTGTAATCATTGTAAACAATTCAGTTATCAATGAAATAAAGTGATTTGATCCCAATGTTTGTTTATTTGTGATTGATGTTTTTCATGTTTTGACTTTTATTCGATTTCAAACTCTATATCGCTTTCTTGAGAGTTATACGCAAACTGGTGCGCAAACGCAATCAGTTTAACACAACAAATACTCCGGAACATCAATTTATGCTTAACATACCTTAAATAACCTTTACATAACTTAGAAATAAGTTTTGAAGGCTTTGGTATGGCAAAATCAAGTTTATTCGCTTACAGGGACTAAAATTGACAAACTACGAAAGTATGCCAATCTGAACTATAATGAACATTCCGGAGCATGCCCATAAGTTAAACATACCCTAAATATCCTTTACACAGCTTAGAAATAGGCTTTGATGGGTTCGGTGTGCTAAAACAAACTTTATGCTCATTCAGGGACTAAAAGCGTCAAAAAGTGCATAAGTTTGCATTTTCGCGCATATCTTACATTCTGATTTCATCCGGACATCCAAAAATTTATTTAATCATTAAAATATTATGTTTTAGTGATTGGCTTGTCAAAAATCCATTCGTCGCGCAATTTGGACCGTTTTTGCATCCGTTACGACTTCCGTCGTAATTAACCGAACAACGCAATCGTACGGCCAAATGAACTGACATCCGGCATATTTTTGAGCATATTTCAAGTCCCCTATACTTTAACTTCATTTTAGAGCCTTAAAATGGGGTTAACGGGGCTTAAACGTGCCAAAATGCATCAAAAATCAAGTTTGGGAACACAAGGGCCTGTTCTGCCAATTAATGAAAGTTTCTGCCAGCAAGCTAGGTCCTTACGGACCGTATGGACTTGCTTACCGTCCGTAAGCATGTCCCAGTTCAGCAGAATTGTGCAAACAGCTGTTTACAGCTGTTTAACACCCCAAAACCACTTGCAACTGGTTTTTAACAATCCTAGGGGCTCCCATGGGTTTGTAATTCAGTGGGTGTGTGTTGTACGGCTCAGATTTAACGCTTGGGGAACAAGAAACGATCTTAACGGTTCCATGTTTCCTATAAATACCCAACCCCAACTTCATTCAAACCCACTTGATTCTGAGATTTTCTCTAAGTTGGAGTTATAAACACTTCATACCTGAGAAATACTCGGAAATCAATCTTGCGGGGACCTTCTGTAAGTATTCTTTCGCGTTTTTCGTTCGTTTTAGCGTTAAAGTCAAACTGTGTTTAACTTTCTGCATTTACCAGTTTATGGTCAACGCGAAGTTCGTTTGAACTTCATAACGTGAGCGTAATCACGATGGTTATAGTCCCTAGTGACTATACCTACTGATTACCACGATATCTAGGCTCAGTGACGACTCGTAGTTTCGGCCAAAATGCGTTTTCTCGCGTATTTTGCAACCAAACTACTCTAGGGTATTAAAACCGTTTGTTTTAATACCAAACCTGTTTTCTAACTTTACTAAACATGTTCTAGCATGTTTAGCTCGTCGCTTTTAGATTTGTGCTTGTTTAGGGTCGTAAAGGTAAGCGATCTAATCAATCGCTTATGCTTACGAACCCGACCCATTTGGTCGATCATTAGGATCCAACCAAACATTTTAGGTGACCATAATTGTATAGGGAATAACCTTCCGAGGTTATACCTTATGGTCACGACGTTTAAGTAGTTGTATGATAAGTAGTTTTTATGCCTTAGGTAAATTACCAAAATACCCTTTTCGCGTCAAAATTCATTTTAAACCTATGTAACTTAATTTTTGGTATCTAAACTGATTTAACAACAATATTAAGCATGTTAAGGCATATCTTACTTGTCATAGGACTAGTTAGGCTTTCCGAACGCGTTTTACGCAAACGACGCGTTAAAGTAGCATAAGCTACCTAAGCGGGTCGTAACGGGTCAAAAGCACTTAGGATAGGTTTCGTTTTAGTATATAGGCTTTGTTAAACCATATTACATAAGTTCCCATACTTATTTGGTTTGTGAACCCTCGTACTACCCGATCCTCCGATAGGTCCGTTTATTAATGTAGATACCTATATAGGTGCCGTTTGATTCCGTGATCCGTGATCTACTAGCATTGCTTGGTGGTTATCCTTCGACTTCTAAGCAATCTCAAGTGAGTACATAGAACCCCATCTTTCAAATGCTTTCAAGGTGTCTATGTGAGTACATAGACCCCTCTTTTACTGTTTTCCAAACATTTTGGGGTGAAACACATGTGCCTACTTGTTACTTTCGTGCTTTCTTGTTTTCACATCATATGCTTGCTATGTTCTTAGTACGCTTATAGTACATGATTTCATTACATTGTTTTGCTATGTATGTTGACTGAGCATGCTAGCACATTGATTTACATTACATTGCTTTGCTACATATGTTTACTTGGCATATTAGCACATTGATTTACATGACTTTTCTGCTTTGTATGTTAACTTAGCATACTTAGCACATTGTTTTCATATAACATGTTTACACTTGGTATAACAATTGGTTTGCACATACGGGACTTATATACATTCATTAACATTAGCTACGCCGCTCGGTAGTAAGTAATGGTACCATAGGACTTGACAAATCCCGTTTCTGACATCCTGGGTTGGTCTGGATGAAAGGAATGACTGAATCCGAAAACATTTCTTTTGATAACCTTTACTTAAGGTTATCCGTCTGTCTCAAGGCTTGAATGTATGCGTTAACTTACCACATAAATGTTTGTATCATTTAAAACATGCTTTTACTTTGCAAAACATAACTTTTTGATATACTCAAAATACTTTGTTTTGTACATTTTTACATTTGGTTTAAGTGAATACATATTTACTTAACATACATGACATTTGTTACATATACATGACTACATTTTGGGACTCTTTTTAAACATATGGCAATGGTTTAGACAAGAACATTTGATGGTTGGTTTAAACATGGACTTTATACATTGGTGGTTTGTTTAATGACTTAAGTAACGATATGTGTGTAGTATGATACAAGCATGGTGGGTACGCCGCTGGTACTTCCTATATATAAGTGCTTGTATTGTATTACATGTCATAGCGTTATTTAAATCATTTAGTTTGGACTTATACATTTTTACACAAATAACACATTTTCACAAGACTTCGTTTTACAAAAACAACTTGCTTTATACAACTTATTTTTACTTGATTATTCTTTTAACCATATGTTATTCTTCTATTTATACATATCATTTGATTTTATCGCTTTTTCAAATGATTTACAAAACAAAACATTTTACAAGGTTCATGACTAACTTTTATTAAACACTTTTCTTAAACCTAAGTCATGAATCCTATTTTCACAAAACCTATGTTACTCACAGGCATTTTTATGCTGACGTACCTATTTTCACATGTGTTTTCAGGAGCTGTTGCTTAGGATGCTGATCATGACACGCTAGGGTGGACTCGGGCCTTAGTGACATAAAATGGAACTAGACTTAGTTTAAATTATGTGATGTACTTTTGTTTTCTTTTTAAGACAATGTAGCGTGTAGGTTCTTGTTTTGAACAATGTATTCCACCCTTGGGTGATGAATAAAATATTATTTTAATTACCATGGTTGTGGAACAATAATTCTGTTACAACACTCCCCGACGTTTCCGCCACGATTTGATGTTTTACGTGGTCGGGGTGTGACAGAAGAGTTGGTATCAGAGCCAATGGTTATAGGGAATTAGGTTATTAGTAATGCTTTGACCTAGACTGTAACCTTTCTAGGACCCCAACACAAGTTGTCTTGTGTTTAGATTTTAAAACATGCACTTCACCTATTCTTAGGTGATCGCCAAAACAAAAACCCAGTTTTCTGAAACGATTTTTTGTTTTCAAATGATTTATTATATGGTTTTGAACCCTTTTGATTTTTCAAATTGATTTTGAAAATTTATCATTTGTTTTAATGATTCTTTTGGCCTTGTGCCTTCCAAGTTTTCAAAATCTCGTCAAAGTTTTGGGTTCTAAATAATGTGAACACGTGCAAACTGGAAGGGTGAATGCCTGTACCCTGGGTTTTCTGTCTAAGGCTAGAGTGTTCGTACAAATCCACATAATCGGACCAGTCACTCTTACCTGGGAACTCCTGGGGTGAGTGTTCACTTTTAGGCGAGCATGTCTTCGCTAAGCATTATTTATGGACACATTTACTTTGATTAGTCACTGTGTGTCATTTGTTTTCTTTGTGATACGGACGAATGACCACCATCCTTGCTTTGTTGATTTTGTTTCATCTCGTTCTTTTCATCTAATCATCTCACTCGTTTACTCTCATGTTTTCCTCTTTTTAGCATGCCTCCTCGACGCGAAAATCAGCTACCTAATGCCGAACTGGCAGAAATCATTGCACAGCATATGGCTGCTGCGTTCCCGAATCTTATTGCTCAGTTTAACCAAGCCAACATCAATTAGAACGCTCCTTGTAACTTCAAGAGCTTCAATTCGGCTAAACCACTCAAGTTCAGTGGTACTGAGGGGGCAACTGGGCTCCTTCAATGGTTTGAGAGCATTGAGAATACTTTCCGTCATGTTCAGTGTCCTGATAATCGCAAAGTCGAGTTTGCTTCTAGTGTTTTTCAAAAGAGGGCGTTGACATGGTGGAACGGGGTTATGAGAGATCGTGGTGCTGAAGTTGCTTTAGCACAGTCATGGGCTGAGTTAAGGACTCTCACGATGAGTGAGTTTTGTCCTTGTCATGAACTGCGAGCGCTGGAAAGGGAGTTTGACGATCTAAAGCAGTTTAGTGGCGAGCACCGGGCATATACTGATAGGTACGAAGAGTTGAGTTTGTTATGCCCAACGATGGTTACCCCACTTGATAAGGCTATCGAAAGATACATCGATGGTCTACCTGACTCTGTGCAAGACATAGTTACTGGTAGTAAACCTACCACTGTTCGTCAGGCAATCGCACTATCTGCAACGCTGACTGAGTCGCAGATTCGAAAGGGTAAGTTGCATAGAAAGGGTGACAAGAAGGGTAAGAAGCAGGAGTCTGACAAGAAGGAGAGCAAGAAAGGTAAAAACAAGAAGGGGAGTGATGCGGCTTCTTCGAAGGGGTCTAGGAAGCGGAAGGCTTCCCAAAATTTTTCCGTTACTACACAGATGAATCAGCCTGCATAACAACCTGCCAAGAGGCCTTATCTTGGCAACACACCATTGTGCAACAGGTGTAACGGCCATCACCAGCCACATCTTCAGTGCCGTCAATGCACAAACTGCGGAAGACCTGGTCATCTTGCTGCCACCTGCCGCATTCCTGCTAATTTGAATCGGGCAGCTCAGAACCCGGCTCAACAAGTTGCTCAGCCTCTTGCTCAGCAACAAGGTCAAGCTGCACGACCTCACTTCCCACCAGGTTCTTGTTACAACTGTGGGGATCTGACCCACTACCGTAATCAGTGTCCAAGATTGGTGAATGCGAACCCGGTTCAAGCTCAGGCTCGTGGACGAGCTTTTAACATGAATGCTGTTGAGGCGCAAGCAGACAACGAAGTGGTGAACGGTACGTTCTTTGTTAACAATCAACCTGCGTCTGTTCTTTTTGATTCAGGGGCCGATAAAAGTTTTGTGTCATTATCTTTTGAGCCCTTGCTTCGCGTGTCTAGAACGAAACTAGGTAAGCCTTTGACAGTTGAAGTTGCGAGTGGTGAACCCATTGTTCTTGATTTTGTTCTTCGCAACTGCCAGTTGAACCTTAACGACCATCTTTTTCCTATCGACCTCACGCCTATGCAACTTGGAAGCTTCGACATTATTGTGGGTATGGATTGGTTAGCTAAGCATCGCGTAGAGGTGGTTTGCTTTGAGAAGATCGTTCGTGTGCCACTTTCATCAGGTGAGATACTACAGGTTCGTGGTGAGAAACCTGCTAGTAGCCTCAAGCTTATGTCTTGTTTTCAAGCTCGAAAGTATCTGCGAAAGAACTATGTGGCCTTCTTGGCACATGTTACAGCAGATAAAGGCCAAGGTAAGTTTATGCAAGATATTCCTGTTGTTCGGGATTATCCGGAGCTGTTTCCTGAAGAGTTACCTGGTCTACCTCCAGCACGCCAAGTCGAGTTCCGTATTGATCTTATACCTGGTGCAAATCCTGTTGCCAGGGCTCCATATCGTCTTGCACCGTCTGAGATGCAAGAGCTATCTAAGCAGCTTCAGGAGCTTTCTGACAAAGGTTTTATCCGTCCTAGCTTTTCACCTTGGGGTGCTCCCGTTCTTTTTGTCAAGAAGAAGGATGGATCCTTCAGAATGTGTATCGATTATCGTGAGCTGAACAAGCTTACCATCAAGAATCGATATCCCCTACCTCGCATTGATGATCTCTTTGACCAGTTACAGGGTGCTACTTGCTTCTCGAAGATCGACCTTCGCTCTGGGTATCATCAACTTCGTGTGCTTGAAGAGGATATTCCCAAGACAACATTCCGCACTCGATATGGGCATTATGAGTTCACAGTCATGCCATTCGGTTTGACCAATGCTCCTGCTGTTTTCATGGACTTGATGAATAGGGTTTGCAAGCCTTATTTAGATAAGTTCATCATCGTTTTTATCGACGATATCTTGATTTATTCTAAGACGCGAGCTGGTCATGAGCACCATCTTCGTCTTACTCTGGAACTCCTAAAGAAAGAGCAACTTTTTGCCAAGTTCTCCAAGTGTGAATTTTGGCTTAAGGAAGTTCAATTTTTGGGACATATTGTCAACGAACAAGGTATTCATGTAGATCCCTCCAAGATCAGTGCGATTAAGGATTGGGATACGCCTACTACTCCTACTGAGGTTCGTTCTTTTCTTGGTCTTGCGGGTTATTACCGCCGCTTCATCGAGAACTTCTCAAAGATTGCAGTTCCTCTAACTGCTCTAACTCAGAAGAACAAACCCTTTGAATGGGGTTTTAAGCAAGAAGAAGCGTTTCAGACCTTGAAGCAGAAGCTTTGTAATGCACCTATTCTGACTTTGCCCGAGGGCAATGATGATTTTGTTCTTTACTGTGATGCATCGAAATTGGGTCTTGGTTGTGTTCTGATGCAAAGGAACAAAGTCATAGCCTACGCATCTAGACAATTGAAGGTACATGAGAGAAACTACACCACTCATGATCTTGAGTTAGGTGCAGTTGTCTTCGCACTCAAAATCTGGAGACATTATTTGTACGGCACAAAATGTGTGGTCTTCAATGACCACCAAAGTCTTCAGCACATCTTCAATCAGAAAGAACTCAACATGAGGCAAAGACGTTGGATCGAACTCCTAAACGACTATGATTGCGAAATTCGCTACCATCCTGGTAAAGCGAACGTTGTGGCTGACGCATTGAGTCGTAAGGAATGTACTAAGCTTCATTGTGTTCGTATTCAATCTGATGTTCAAGCACGATCTGATATCCAAGCATGCATTACTCAGGCTCAACATGCTTGTGTTTCACAAGACTTGATGGGTAAGGAATTACCCTATCACATTAAGCCTGATCTTGTGCTGAAGGAAGATGGATCGTATTATTTCATGGACCGTTTGTGGGTCCCAAGCCAAGATGATCTTCGCACTTTGCTTATGGATGAGGCCCATAAATCTCGTTATTCTATTCATCCTGGCTCAGATAAAATGTATAAGGATCTTTGTACTCAGTATTGGTGGCCTGGTATGAAGAAAGACATTGCCTTGTACGTTTCAAAATGCCTTACTTGTCTCAAAGTTAAGGCTGAACACCAACATCCTTATGGTCTTTTGGAGCAACCAGAGATCCCAGTTTGGAAATGGGAAAGCATTGCTATGGATCTCGTTACCAAACTTCCGCGCACTAAGAAAGGTCATGATGCCATTTGGGTAGTTGTTGATCGTCTTACTAAGTCAGCGCATTTCTTGCCAATCCGTGAGGATTTTTCTGCTGAAAGACTGGCCAAAATCTATGTGGATGAAATTGTATCTCGACATGGTGTTCCCTTGAACATTATTTCTAACAGAGATGCTCGCTTCTCTTCTCGATTTTGGAGAACCATGCAATCTGCTATGGGGACCCAACTCAATCTGAGCACAACCTATCATCCACAAACAGATGGCCAAACTAAAAGAACAATCCAGACTTTGGAGGATATGCTTAAAGCTTGTGTGATCGATTTTGGTGGTAGTTGGGATTCACATCTTCCATTGATTGAATTCTCCTACAACAACAGTTATCACTCCAGCATCAATATGGCTCCTTTCGAGGCTCTCTATGGTCGAAAATGCCGTTCACTAGTCTGCTGGAATGAAATAGGTGAGGCTCAGCTTACTGGACCTGACCTCATTCTAAAGACGACTGACAAGGTTAAGAAAGTTCGTGATAACCTACAGACAACTCGAAGCCGTCAAAAGAGTTACGCGGACCGACGACGCAAGCCCTTGGAATTCCAGGTCGGTGATCGTGTATTACTTAAGGTCTCACCTTGGAAAGGTGTGATCAGATTTGGAAAGACAGGAAAACTTGCACCTAGATACGTTGGACCATTCAAGATCGTCGAAAGAATCGGTAAGGTAGCCTACAGACTTGCATTACCTCCCGAACTTAGAAATGTTCATCCAACTTTCCACGTATCCAATCTCAAAAAGTGTCTAGCTGATGAGAACCTCCACATACCGCTTGACGAAATCCGTGTTGATAAAACACTTCATTTTGTTGAGAAACCTGTGGAAATTATGGATCGTGAAGTCAAATGGCTTAAACGCAAGCGCATTCCGTTGGTTAAAGTTCGCTGGGAATCTAAACGTGGACCTAATTTTACTTGGGAACGTGAAGATCAAATGAAGGCGAAATATCCACATCTTTTCCCACGAGTTTCCTCTAAACAAATTTCGGGACGAAATTTCCGCAAGTAGGGGAGACTGTGACATCTGTGCTTGTAATCATTGTAAACAATTCAATTATCAATGAAATAAAGTTATTTGATCCCAATGTTTGTTTATTTGTGTTTGATGTTTTTCATGTTTTGACTTTTATTCGATTTCAAACTCTATATCGCTTTCTGGAGAGTTATACGCAAACTGGTGCATAAACGCAATCAGTTTAACACAACAAATACTCCGGAACATCAATTTATGCTTAACATACCTTAAATAACCTTTACATAACTTAGAAATAAGTTTTGAAGGCTTTGGTATGGCAAAATCAAGTTTATTCGCTTACAAGGACTAAAATTGACAAACTACGAAAGTATGCCAATCTGAACTATAATGAACAATCCGGAGCATGCCCATAAGTTAAACACACCCTAAATATCCTTTACACAGCTTAGAAATAGGCTTTGATGGGTTCGGTGTGCTAAAACAAACTTTATGCTCATTCAGGGACTAAAAGCGTCAAAAAGTGCATAAGTTTGCATTTTCGCGCATATCTTACATTCTGATTTCATCCGGACATCCAAAAATTTATTTAATCATTAAAATATTATGTTTTAGTGATTGGCTTGTCAAAAATCCATTCGTCGCGCAATTTGGACCGTTTTTGCATCCGTTACGACTTCCGTCGTAATTAACCGAACAACGCAATCGTACGGCCAAACGAACTGACATCCGGCATATTTTTGAGCATATTTCAAGTCCCCTATACTTTAACTTCATATTAGAGCCTTAAAATGGGGTTAACGGGGCTTAAACGTGCCAAAATGCATCAAAAATCAAGTTTGGGAACACAGGGGCCTGTTCTGCCAATTAATGAAAGTTTCTGCCAGCAAGCTAGGTCCTTACGGACCGTATGGACTTGCTTACGGTCCGTAAGCATGTCCCAGTTCAGCAGAATTGTGCAAACAGCTGTTTACAGCTGTTTAACACCCCAAAACCACTTGCAACTGGTTTTTAACAATCCTAGGGGCTCCCATGGGTTTGTAATTCAGTGGGTGTGTGTTGTACGGCTCAGATTTAACGCTTGGGGAACAAGAAACGATCTTAACGGTTCCATGTTTCCTATAAATACCCAACCCCAACTTCATTCAAACCCACTTGATTCTGAGATTTTCTCTAAGTTGGAGTTATAAACACTTCATACCTGAGAAATACTCGGAAATCAATCTTGCTGGGACCTTCTGTAAGTATTCTTTCGCGTTTTTCGTTCGTTTTAGCGTTAAAGTCAAACTGTGTTTGACTTTCTGCATTGACCAGTTTATGGTCAACGCGAAGTTCGTTTGAACTTCATAACGTGAGCGTAATCACGATGGTTATAGTCCCTAGTGACTATACCTACTGATTACCACGATATCTAGGCTGAGTGACGAGTCGTAGTTTCGGCCAAAATGCATTTTCTCGCGTATTTTGCAACCAAACTACTCTAGGGTATTAAAACCGTTTGTTTTAATACCAAACCTGTTTTCTAACTTTACTAAACATGTTCTAGCATGTTTAGCTCGTCGCTTTTAGATTTGTGCTTGTTTAGGGTCGTAAAGGTAAGCGATCTAATCAATCGCTTATGCTTACGAACCCGACCCATTTGGTCGATCATTAGGATCCAACCAAACATTTTAGGTGACCATAATTGTATAGGGAATAACCTTCCGAGGTTATACCTTATGGTCACGACGTTTAAGTAGTTGTATGATAAGTAGTTTTTATGCCTTAGGTAAATTACCAAAATACCCTTTTCGCGTCAAAATTCATTTTAAACCTATGTAACTTAATTTTTGGTATCTAAACTGATTTAACAACAATATTAAGCATGTTAAGGCATATCTTACTTGTCATAGGACTAGTTAGGCTTTCCGAACGCGTTTTACGCAAACGACGCGTTAAAGTAGCATAAGCTACCTAAGCGAGTCGTAACGGGTCAAAAGCACTTAGGATAGGTTTCGTTTTAGTATATAGGCTTTGTTAAACCATATTACATAAGTTCCCATACTTATTTGGTTTGTGAACCCTCGTACTACCCGATCCTCCGATAGGTCCGTTTATTAATGTAGATACCTATATAGGTGCCGTTTGATTCCGTGATCTACTAGCATTGCTTGGTGGTTATCCTTCGACTTCTAAGCAATCTCAAGTGAGTACATAGAACCCCATCTTTCAAATGCTTTCAAGGTGTCTATGTGAGTACATAGACCCCTCTTTTACTGTTTTCCAAACATTTTGGGGTGAAACACATGTGCCTACTTGTTACTTTCGTGCTTTCTTGTTTTCACATCATATGCTTGCTATGTTCTTAGTACGCTTATAGTACATGATTTCATTACATTGTTTTGCTATGTATGTTGACTGAGCATGCTAGCACATTGATTTACATTACATTGCTTTGCTACATATGTTTACTTGGCATATTAGCACATTGATTTACATGACTTTTCTGCTTTGTATGTTAACTTAGCATACTTAGCACATTGTTTTCATATAACATGTTTACACTTGGTATAACATTTGGTTTGCACATACGGGACTTATATACATTCATTAACATTAGCTACGCCGCTCGGTAGTAAGTAATGGTACCATAGGACTTGACAAATCCCGTTTCTGACATCCTGGGTTGGTTTGGATGAAAGGAATGACTGAATCCGAAAACATTTCTTTTGATAACCTTTACTTAAGGTTATCCGTCTGTCTCAAGGCTTGAATGTATGCGTTAACTTACCACATAAATGTTTGTATCATTTAAAACATGCTTTTACTTTGCAAAACATAACTTTTTGATATACTCAAAATACTTTGTTTTGTACATTTTTACATTTGGTTTAAGTGAATACATATTTACTTAACATACATGACATTTGTTACATATACATGACTACATTTTGGGACTCTTTTTAAACATATGACAATGGTTTAGACAAGAACATTTGATGGTTGGTTTAAACATGGACTTTATACATTGGTGGTTTGTTTAATGACTTAAGTAACGATATGTGTGTAGTATGATACAAGCATGGTGGATACGCCGCTGGTACTTCCTATATATAAGTGCTTGTATTGTATTACATGTCATAGCGTTATTTAAATCATTTAGTTTGGACTTATACATTTTTACACAAATAACACATTTTCACAAGACTTCGTTTTACAAAAACAACTTGCTTTATACAACTTATTTTTACTTGATTATTCTTTTAACCATACGTTATTCTTCTATTTATACATATCATTTGATTTTATCGCTTTTTCAAATGATTTACAAAACAAAACATTTTACAAGGTTCATGACTAACTTTTATTAAACATTTTTCTTAAACCTAAGTCATGAATCCTATTTTCACAAAACCTATGTTACTCACAGGCATTTTTATGCTGACGTACCTATTTTCACATGTGTTTTCAGGAGCTGTTGCTTAGGATGCTGATCATGACACGCTAGGGTGGACTCGGGCCTTAGTGACATAAAATGGAACTAGACTTAGTTTAAATTATGTGATGTACTTTTGTTTTCTTTTTAAGAAAATGTAGCGTGTAGGTTCTTGTTTTGAACAATGTATTCCACCCTTGGGTGATGAATAAAATATTATTTTAATTACCATGGTTGTGGAACAATAATTCTGTTACAACACTCCCCGACGTTTCCGCCACGATTTGATGTTTTACGTGGTCGGGGTGTGACATGAACCTTATAAGCGAAACCCCCCAAGTAACACATGAGCAAAACCCTAAAGACCTAATAAGCGAAACCTCATACTAATATGTACATATGAGCGAAACCTATACATTAACTCTAATTTTGACTTTCAAGCTCCTATTTTGACTTATCTTGACCTAAGACTCAATGCATACGCAGTCAACAGACATTCCGTGCACTAACAGACTCCCCCTTAGATGTTGACGAAGTCTTCAGCTCCGAGTCTTTAGTCTTGGTCTTTTCTCCAACTCTCTATCTTCACATCATAAGCATTCTATCTTCACAGGTTCAGGATCTTGTCCTGTCTTCATCTTCAGACCCCCCTTTGACTTGTTGATCCAGACTCCCCCTTTCACAGACTCCCCCTCTCAATATGCTAGAATCTGAGGAGTTGATCTGGTTCAAGCTTTTGACAATTAGCTTCCGTGGGAATGATGAAGTCCAAAACTTGTGTCTCAAACATCAATCATTACAAACTATCTTTTCACACAAACACACATTCAATCAGTTTTAGAAATCCACTCAAGTATTCAGGTCCAAGTTAATGACCCTGATTAGTCAATTAATCTACCAAGTTCAACTTAATGACCTTGGTTGATCTTTTGACGAAACAAACTGATTTTGTAAAAACAATTTCAAACATTTTTTGAAAATAACAAGCATCAAGTTAATGAACTTGTTTTATCTTGTTCAGCAATCCAAACTCTATCAAAGTAAGCTCTTCTCATTCTTCAGCTCAGAACTTTTCCTGCATCTGCTTCAATCTTCGAGAATCCAACGATTAACTCTCCACTTTGGTTTGTCAAAAATAAAGCAGAAATAAAATCTTTTTGGATTTTAATATAGAGTTCTAAACTAAAAATGAAATACTGAACCTTAAATTGCAGAAATTTAAAGAAATTAAACTATTTACAAACTTATTTTTGGCGAGCGTGTCGGGGAATCATATCAGCTTTTCAGACAAATTACTAGTACCGTTAAGCTTCATTTCATACTCAGACTTAAATAATTCACGTCGATTGTCGATATACTGATCCATCTTAAATTCTCACACACATTTCAATCTATTCAGGATACGAATTAGATGTTTTATGAACTTAGCTCATTCATGTGTCCCACCTCTTGAATATACCCCCGTATCCAGAATCCCAGATATTCAGTCTTGCAGGTGAGTATACCACAGATGATATCTGTCAGGGTTTAAATGCGAGGGCCGTGAGAGCTCAGGTCGATACTTTCGTATACGCAGAGAGATGACGGATTCGACTTTCTGGTGTGTCCCCTTTAGAGGATCAATTAGTTACAACAACAACGACTATCAATTTTATTGTTTCATCAGCTTGCTGAGGGCGGTACTATATTTCAAGCATTTGCAGAAAGTATTATTCGGGGACTAGGTCAGAACTTCCATTCAGCAGAAGTCCCGGAATAATACCCCAGATATCACTGAGTATAAAGACCTAGTATCTCAGAATATGGGACCTTTCAAACGAGATTTCAGGGGTTACCTATATATCCATGTAGTGTTCCCCACGAATTACGCAAGTTTGAAATTTTAGGTTTATATCCCGAATAAATCTACTAAATGTGCGAAAACCTATCGACACATCATTAGTGAGACTGTTTAACTCATTTAATCTTTACAATTCTTTAGCATACTGTAATTGTCTAGCCGATGTACTATCATTTTCCCTTTTTACACAAGCTCTTTTTCAATTTTCTATTGTTTTTGGATTTTGAAATTTTATCATGTTTTTGTATTTTTGCATTTTTTTACTGTTTTTGTATCTTCTGAAAAATAAACTATATACATCTACTCCCCCTAAATACCAAAACAAGTAAAAAATCGACGAACCATTGCAGATTGTTTCTCATCTTCATCCGCAACAATACTCTCATCAACGCCAATTATGCCATCCGACACTGAAAGAAACTTCAAACCATTCAGTTTTAACAAATATTTAAACTGATTTTTATCAAAAGCTTTGGTATGTAAATCAGCTTTCTGGTCGTCAGTGTGGATTTTCTCAATTCGTATCAACTTTTTCTCAAAACAATCGCGAATAAAGTGATGACGAATTTCTATATGTTTAGTTTTAGCGTGATGTACTGGATTCTTTGTTATATTTATAGCGGACTCATTATCGACAAAAAGAGGTGTGTTAAGAAACTGCAAACCGTAGTCGCGCATCTGTTGCTGTATCCACAGGATCTGAGAGCAGGAACTGCTAGCAGAAACGTACTCCGCTTCACATGTAGATAGCGCCACAGACGTTTGTTTCTTACACTGCCAGGTAACCAATCTAGGTCCAAAGAACTGGCATCCTGCAGTCGTTGATTTTGTATTGACTTTGCAGCATCCGAAATCCGAATCGGAATACCCTTCGAGCATAAAGTCGCCTTTTCTAGGATTCCACAACCCCAATGTAGGAGTTCCTTTCAGGTAGCGTAATATCCTCTTCACAATAGTCATGTGCGAAGCTCTCGGGTTAGATTGATATCTTGCTGCGAGGCACGTTGGATACATGATATCAGGACGTGAAGCAATTAGATACATCAAAGAACCTATCATGGAACGGTAGAACGTTTCATCAGCCCTGTCTCCGGTGAGATCTGGGTGAATCCCATGATTTGTTGCAAGTGGGGTAGCAGCTGGAGTAGAACCTGACATTCCAAATTTCTCTAGAATATGATGCACGTACTTCGTCTGGTGAATGAAAATTCCCTCAGGTAGTTGTTCAACTTGTAGTCCCAGAAAGAATTTCATCTCCTCCATTGATGACATTTCGAATTTTTGCTTCATCACCTGTTCGAAATCTTTGCACAATTTCTCATTTGTCGACCCAAAGATTATATCATCCACATAAATCTGAACTATCAGAAGATGTCCGTGGACCTCTTTAGTGAAGAGAGTGGCATCCACCTTTCCACGTATGAAACTGTTGGCTAGTAGGTGTTGAGACAAAGTCTCGTACCAAGCTCTCAGGGCCTGGTGTAAACCATACAGCGCTTTGTCCAATAAGTATTCCTTGTTTTTGTGGATTGGATCGGTGAAGCCCGGCGGCTGACCGACATAAACCTCCTCTTTGACCTTCCCATAAAGAAACGCCGATTTTACATCCAACTGATAAACTTTGAAGTTCTTCCAAGACGCAAATGCAAGGAAAATTCTGATTGCCTCTAGTCGTGCCACAGGAGCATAGACTTCTGTAAAATCAATCCCCACCTGGTGACTAAAGCCCTGAACAACGAGTCGAGCTTTGTTCCTTACAATAACTCCTCTGTCGTCTCTCTTACACTTGAATACCCATTTTGTATTGATTTTCCTTTGACCATCCGGTAAATCCACTAACTTCCATACTCCCAACTTTTCAAACTGACTTAACTCTTCTTGCATCGCAACGACCCAAGAGTCTTCAGTAAGCACCTCTTTTTACGTTCTTGGTTCGATCTGCGAGATAAAACAGCTTAATGAAAATTCAGTTTGTAAAGGTGCTACTGTAGAATAAAAACATGTTAAGCCCTGGTCTATTTGACGTCTCGTGCGAACGCCTGAATGCAATTCTATTATGATCAACTCCTCTAGATGATATGAAAGAGTTCGCGGCATTGCTTCGCTTGGAACATCCACATCACCTTCCAGATTAGTAACATTTTGATTTGCACTTTGTTCACCAACTTGGCTTGTTTGACTTAAATCCTGAATTTGCTACCCCTCAGAATCTGAATCTCCATGATCAAAGATCGGCATGTTCTCAGATTCTTGATTATCATTCTCAACCGACTGATTATCTTGAGCAACTTCATTCTGTTGGACATCATCATGTTCACCAGCATTACTCGGACCTGCTTCATCATCATTTGAAGTTTCCCATGGTCGTCTTGAATACTCAGCTGGGAACCTTTGCTGTGACTCGTACTCACGCAAAATATCCAATTCATCAAAGAAATCTTCTTCTTCCTCTTGTCCTTCCATCATGTCAAATGATTCCCACAACTTATCATAATTATATCGCCATGAATCTCCTGGACTTTGTGGCGGCATACTATAACCTTGACATTCAACATTTGCAGCTTCAATAATCCGCTTCTCACTTGGAACAAAGACACGTCTTGTAGGACTTGAATATCCAACAAATATACCCTCAATGCACTTCGGACCAAACTTTCCATAAGTGTAAAACCCGTGAGGATCTCTCAATGATATCAATCTTAACTTGTGAAAGCGCGGAAATCAAACACAAGTTGATTCAAGAATAAATATAAAGATCAAACAATAAACAATGAATAAAGAACAAACCGAAATCTTGCATTCAATGATTGCCAAAGACTGATACAAGAATTCGTAAGGAACTCGGTTCCTATGCTTATGTCGCCCCAACTCTAACCACAATCAACAACCCTTAATCAAGTGACTAAGGTTGTTTAAATACAAAACATATAGGGCCGAAACCCCTAGGCCCATGCGACATCTCTAACTAGCCCAAACCACATTAATTAACCCAAAACATAAAGAACTAGATAATTACAAGATCAACCCCTAAACATTAATAACCTACATGAATAAACCTTTGGGTTCCAACAATCTCCCCCTAGGTTTATGCATGAAGGTTCTTCTGACTTTAGTTGCCTTGATTACCACCACTCACACTGTCTTTATAACCACCAAAACCCTTCTTATGGATATGCATGACAGACGCTACAGCAGACGTCCAACCCTTAGCAATCTCTTCATATTTTTCTGTAGCTCTGATTTGATTGCTTGCCAACACTTCCAGATCTTCAACCGCAAGATTCAACAAGTCAACCTGATCTACCAAACAGTAACTTGCATCTCCATCACAAACAATCACCGCTTGTCCAAGACGTTCATCATATGCCCAAAAGTGCAATGTTTTCAGTGCTCCTTTGGGAATCTTTCTCACCAATGGAATTGTCTTCTCTTTATCAGTAGCTGGCCAATGCACAATCTTCATGCGTTTGTTTGTATAAGGATCTCTAATACCTTTTGCTGGTCTAACAATAGAATCTGCCGTACGCATCGAGGGAAAACCTTTAGCAACCTCCCTTTTCAATCTCTCAAAGAATGCATATCCAGGACCATTAGGCTTATCATCCACATAAGGTTTATTAGACAAGTCTGTCAAATCTACCTTAGTGAACGACTGAAATTGTCCTGAATGCTTATACCATTCGACTGGTCCAACTTTTCTTCGAATCCACCATCTCTTGCGATCATGATCATACCCCCAGCTGACTACACCAGAACGATTTCCAACTTTATCGTAAAGGGTTTCACCAACATCCATTAAGTGATGAGTCGCATGAGCATCTTCATCGTCTGGATTCACATTCTTGTTCTTCAATATCACCAACTCCCTTTTCTTTTTCAACCTTTCTGCCTTTGCTCTATCTGCTTCTGGATCAGTAACTCTTTCAAAGTATTTCTCCATTGCAGCATTCTTTTCAGCATTATCCCTTTCAAAGGCTTTCTTTCTGTTTTCAACATCTGTTGGATCAGAAAATTCCTGGCCAAACTTCTTTTCAAGCTTTCCTCGTAGATCATAAACAATGTTGAATAACAAGCTAACGTCTCCTTGGAGTTGCTCAATTTGTTGATCTTTCTTCACAATTGTGTCTTCAAGCTGAATAATCTTTGCATCTTTATGAATTGAATCTTGCTCAAGCATAACCAATCGTTTCTTCATCTCCCTCATGCTTATAAACTCATCTTCGTCACTAGAGTCACTATCAAATGGCATTCTAAGTGGTTCTACAGGCCTTTTTCCACTTGAACTGCCCGGTTCTTCATGAACAATACCAGAAGGTCCAGCACTAACAATTTCAGAGGGCCCAGCTTCATTGTGAACTTCAACATTGGGCCTAGCTTCATTTTGAACTTCAACCTCCATTGTAGCTATATCATCTCTTTGAGTATGAACACCAGACTCAAAGATATTCTCTGCAGTGGTGGTGGTAGCATCGTCAACGTACTTTTCAAAATCAAAATCATACAAACCTTCGCTATCATCAGCAACGCTCACGGATTGATCTTTTCCTTGTTCAATAAACATTCCAGGTCTAGGATCCCTCCTTTTCCTTTTCAACGGAATGGAATCAGAATCCCTTGGGCTTTCAACAGGCTCTTCAGTTGATACTGACAGATTGGAAGGAGGATTTCCCATCTTGTCAGTTACTGACTTTATCAGCATAGCCAAATTTTCAGCAGAACTCACTGGATTAACCGTAGACACAGCATCAGCATTAACTTCAGGAGGAAGTTCTATGTCATCATCATCAGAATTACACATTATCTCAACACCTTCATCGTCAGAGTTAATTGTAATACGCTCTGGCTCAGGCTCATCTTCAGCTCCCCTTGGAATATCATGTTCTTCAGCAACAATAGCACATGCAGGTACAGTCACTGGATTTTCACCAATATCTTCGGTCTCTGCAAACTGACCAAATTTCTCCAACTCGATCAAACCCTCAAACTTTTTCTCCGTTCCTTTCTTCGTAGTGAGAGCACCAAAGCATGAAGGACCCATGGGTTTTAACTCCAACGTATTACCAGATCTCTTCAATTCAGGATAACACTCATTCAAAATCATCTGTACAAATCTTGGATACATAAGAAACTTATCCTTTCGAAGCCCAATAGCATTTCTCTTCATCGCTTCCAGAACATATCTTGAATAGTTGAACGGCTCGTTTGTAATCACGCAAATCAATGCAGCAGTCTGTGTGGTGTTTAACTGATCAATTCCCCCTCTATTTTCTGTCATGCACAAAAGAAACATGTGCAGTAATAGACGCCAGTACGGATGAACAAACTTCTTAACCAAGGGAGGAAACTTTCCTTCATAACTCAAACGTGGCAAAATTGCTTCAATGGTTCCAGCAGCAAGCTCGATTGGATCTGTTTCCTGATCATTAAACTTCAACACATCTCTGATAATCTGCTCAGTCACTATAACCTTCGTCTCGTCGATCTCTGCAACTATAGCTCCCTTTCCTTCAACGATTTCAACTTTAACCGTCTTCCAAAAATCTTGAATAAGGCTTTCATAAACAACTGGATTCTCACGTAGAGCATGAACAATCCTGCATGTATTTAGGCCTTTGATTAATGACGTATACAGCTGCTTGTGCTTCACTGGTGGAGGTGCTAAATATCCAACTTGATTATGAGAAGATATAAACTTTAAATCCATTTTTCTGCACATAACACAAATCATATAAGTTTCCAATTACAGATATAACAGTGATAAAAATTAAAAACAAAACAAACACTGTCACTGTTCACTCGAAACCTTGAGTCGCAACCCAAAGGTCTCGAGTCGAAACCATGAGTCGCAACCAACAAAACTGATTCGCAACCAGCAGATTGCGAGTCGCAATCATGAGTCGCAACAAACCAAGATGAGTCGCAACCATGAGTCGCAATATTGAGATTGCGACTCGTAACCACTGGTTTCGAGTCTTAATTGTTCTTGATTGCGAGTCAACACTTCATCGGAAACTTCAAAACATCATCGGAAACATCATCGAAATCATCAAATCTTCTTCGGAATCTTCAAACATTCGCCGGAATCTTCAACAAAAATTCATAATTCCTGCAAAAACTTGAACAATGACGTCATTGTACCTGATGAATATCAAATCAGATTGCGAGTCGCAATCGGAAATCAGTCGGAACCGTTGATAGATGCCGGAATATTGAGAGAGAATTGAGATCTGATTGCGAGTGAATGAGGAATGCGACTCGTAATCACCCTTTTATACTTCAACTGTTTCTCATGGGCCCAAGTCTTTTGGGCTTGGGCCTTATGGACTTGGGCTCAAAAATGATTTTCAAAAGATATTTTAAACAAGCCCAATTCAAAATTCTGATTTAACAAAAATTACCCATTAAACCTTTTGAGCATTTGTTTGCAAAATAAAAACCTAAAACAAAATTAAATAATAAAATATTATTTACAAAAATAAAATCAGGAAATTTGCATAGATATTCAGGGATCAAATCACAAGGTTTCGGGCTTGACTTCACTTATCAACACTGATCTACTAGAGGATGATCTAGACGATTGCCAGTATATTTGTCCTCTTAAACTCATCTCCCTAGATCTTTTCCATATAACTGCCTGTATCTCATTTTATCATGTTTTGATATTTTTAATAATGAACACCCAAGCAAATACTAATCAATTCCTGGAATTATGCACAGCTCACTCTATCATGCAAGCAGTTTCCCTACCACATATTTCACAAGTCCAATCCAAATTTCTGAAATCTTAACTGGGAATAGGTTGAGAAGAGAACAGAATAGATCTTAGGTTGAGATGGTATAATATACAGATCAAATGAGTTTTCTCAATTTGATATAGGTTTATTGGGTTTCTTTTGGGCACTAGAGGGCCTCTTTCGGGTGTTAATTGATCTACAGATCGACAACGTACAGCTAGGTCAGCATGTATCTGGATGCAGCAGAAGCTGACGTTGCCTAGCACCTCCAGGTCAGCATGTATCTGGATGCAGCAGAGGAGGTACACGACTTTTTCAGATAAGATTTCAGAATCAGATCAAAATTGTGTGTATCGGGAAAAACATACAAACATTCAAATAGACATGAGCTAATTCCAAGTGATTTTCTTTTCTGAGGTCATGTACTAGTTTAGTTCTGAATAGAAACAGCTATTGTTTCCAATCTTAAGGATAGAGCCTACCAACACATCATACTAGAGTCAAACTATTTCGATACTGGTCTTACATGAGTCAGCCCTCGACCATAATGTGAAAATTCATTTCATTTCCCAGTCCAGCCACACTTCCTTTTAAATCTCTTTTTGTATTTTTCAATTTTTTAATGTTTTTGTATTTTTCGATTTTTTAATGTTTTTGTATTTTTCGATTTTTCTCCCCCTAAATTTGTGCAGAAATAAAAAATAAAAACTATCTAAGAATAGAAAACTTTAAGAACAAATTTACCTACGAAAAAACAAAACATGCTCAATCAGTAAAACGGATCATTTTTAGAAAATCCACAAGCACTCTGAATTTCGAGCTGTTGACAGGTTTGGTGAACAAATCGGCAGCATTTGCATCTGTGTCGATTTGTTCAAGAGTAATCAGACCTCTGTCAAAACAGTCTCGAATGAAATGAACTTTAATATCAATGTGCTTGGTTTTGGAGTGAAAAACAGGATTTCGAACAATTTGTATTGCAGCATCATTATCGCAGTAAATAGTAGTGTTAAGATAGGTCAAACCATAATCCTGCAATTGATGTTGCATCCACACCACTTGAGAGCAAGAAGCAGAAGCAGCAACATACTCAGCTTCAGCTGTGGATATCGCCACTGTTTGTTGTTTCTTGCACTGCCAAGAAATGAGCCGATCACCCAAAAATTGACATCCCGCAGAAGTGGATTTCCTGTCACTGTCAGTACCTCCAAAATTGCTGTCAGAGAAAGCAAACAAGTCAAAATTGGAATCTCTCGGATACCACAGGCCAAACCGAGGTCGGCCTTTAAGATACCGAAAGATCCGTTTAACAGCAATAAGATGAGAAGTTTTAGGATTAGCCTGATAACGTGCACAGTTGCAAACAGCGAACATGATGTCCGGACGGCTAGCTGTGAGATACATCAATGACCCGATCATGGACCTATATTGACGTTGATTTACAGACTCTCCTTCTTCATCTTCAGTCAATAATGGTCTCTCTGCCATAGGTGTTTCAGCAGGCTTTGCGTCCGTGAATTTGAACTTTGCCAGCACATCATCCACATACTTCCCTTGATGAATCAGAATTCCTTGTGAACTCTGCTTGACTTGTAGACCCAAAAACAGTGTCATCTCCCCCAGAGCACTCATTTCAAACTTTTTCTTCATAACTCTCTCGAACTCCTTGCAAAGATCCTCGCTTGTAGATCCGAAAATGATATCATCAACGTAGATTTGAACCAAAATTTGATCACGTCCTACCCTCTTGATAAACAGAGTCTGGTCTATGGTGCCACGCGTATATCCATGAGCCAACAGATGCTCTGTTAGTGTGGCATACCAAGCTCGAGGAGCCTGGTGTAACCCGTACAACGCCTTGTCTAACTTGTAGGCGTACTCAGGATGATCTGGATGCACAAACCCTGGCGGTTGCTCGACAAAAATTTCCTCCTTCACATCTCCATAGAGAAACGCGGTCTTGACATCCATCTGATAAACAGTGAATCCCATGTATGACGCGTAAGCCAAAAAGATCCGGATGGCTTCAAGTCGCGCAACCGGAGCATATACTTCATCATAATCCAGACCTTCGATTTGTCTAAATCCCTGAACCACCAGCCTTGCTTTGTTTCGAACGATGACACCCGCAGAATCCTGCTTGTTTCGAAATACCCATCTAGTTCCAAGCTTACGTTTTCCTGCTGGCAACTTGACAAGCTTCCATACTCCAAGTTTTTCAAACTGGTCCAGCTCTTCGTGCATAGCATCTACCCAGCCAGGTTCCTGCAAAGCTATATCAATGGTTTTAGGTTCGATTTGAGAAAGATAACAAGAATATAAGCAAGTGTTAATGGTTCCTGATTAACTCCTGGTCAAAATTCCTGCATTTACAGGACCAATCACATTCTCGATTGGGTGATTGCGTTGAACGCTCGTCGGTATGGCCAAATCAGGTACAATCTCCTCTTCAGTGGTGGTGTTGCTTGACTCCCCCTCATTAGGTGCGGTTGTAGTGTGAACTACAGGAGAAGTGACAGTACAATCCTCAGGAATTGGATCAGGAAACAATGCAGAGTCACTGGCTGATGCACCCTCAGGGGATCGATTGACCATCGGAGTCGGTGTAGGATGTTGCGTAAACACCATTCCCGGTGGATCAACAGTATGATGCCTCACGTTGTCTTGCATCTGTGCTTCGTCTTCCGTATCTTCAAATGACAATGGTTGTTTGGGAATCGACTCACCTGCAACTGAAACATCACTTGACAAAATGTTAAATGATTTAAACAGAGCAGAATAATCATATAGCCAATCTGGACCGACTCTAGCGTCCGTAGCATTCTCTTCAAGCCATTCGATGTTGCACGACTCAACAACCTTTTTAGTTACTTTGTTGTATACCCTATAAGCAGAGCCTTTAGCATATCCAACAAAGTAACATTCGTCACCTTTGACTTCAAACTTTCCATTTGAGTCCATTAGTAATAATACACATGGACAACCAAAAATACGAAAGTGTGAAACCGAAGGTTTACGTCCTTCCAGAATCTCATAAGGGGTTTTCATGTGACGTTTATTTACTAAAGCATGATTCTGGATATAACAAGCCGTGCTAACAGCCTCGGCCCAAAAGAAGCTAGGAAGCTTTGAATCTGCCAGCATAGTACGTGCCGCCTCAATTAGAGTGCGATTTCTCCTTTCAGCCACTCCATTTTGTTGTGGAGTGCGAGGCGCACTGAACTGTCGATCGATTCCCTTATCCATGCAGAAAGTATCCAAAGTAACATTCTTGAATTCTGTCCCATTGTCTGATCGAATAACCTTCACCTTAGTACTCGCTTGATTTTCAGCCAAAGTAATGAATTGTTTCACCAAGACAGCAGTTTCATTTTTGTGACTGAGAAAATACACCCAAGTGTAGCGAGAGTAATCATCGACGATTACCAGACAGTAAGCTTTCTTCCCAATACTCAGCACATTCACTGGACCAAAAAGATCCATGTGAAGTAGTTCGAGTACAGCTTTTCTCGAGGGTACTGGTTTAGTCTTATGAGGTTTTCGATGAGCTTTCCCTTTCGCACAAGCAACACATTTCTCCACCAACATGAAATCCTTGATCGGAAGATCTCGTACCAATTGACCTTTAGCTAGACGGTTCAGATTTTTCATATTCACGTGCCCAAGTCGACGATGCCACAGTAGACCATCATGCTCTGAAATCTTTGAAAATAAACAAGTGATCTCTTCACACGGTTTCTTGTTCATATCAATGACGTAAGCATTTCCCTTTCTTTCAGCTGTCATCAAGAACCAGTCTTCTGGAATAACAATCCCAGGCTTAAGAACATGACATCCCTTCTTCGTAAAATGAACTGAATTCCCTCGATCACAAATCTGCGAAATACTTAACAGATTGTGTTTCAGTTCTGGAACATAATTGACATTTTCAAAGCTGAGAACACCGTTTTGAACAGTTCCTTTCAAAGTGATTCTGCCAGATTCACCTCCCGCAAATGAGACATATCCGCCATTAAATTCTTTGACATTCACAAGTTGGGATAAGTCTCCTGTCATGTGCCTGGAACAGCCACTATCCATGTACCACAGGCGCACGGTAGTCCTCCACAGCTGTTCCTGCACGAGTAGCGGGATTAGTTAGATTTAGGAACCCAGCCCATAGTGGATCTGGGTTTTCCTTGAGCATCGAAATACGTTACCCTCTGCCAAACTAAATTATCTTTATTCAGAAATTTTGAAACATTTTTGTTGGCGACTTTTTGATGATATGATTTCATTGGATTGGATTGCATGCCATTGACTTTAGGTTTCCAAAACTGTCTCGACCAGTTAGAATTTAAACTTTCAAACGCGTTACCAAAAGAATTACTTCGATTACGCTGAAAATTTGTTTGTCTATTCTGATATTGATTATGGCGTTTGGCTGCATTCCAATCCTGATCAGAAGGTCTAGTCCTATGATGATCGTTGTTCTTCATCGTCTTAGTCCTTGCAGACTTCATGGACTCCGAACAGTGATATCGATTAGACGTGACCTTCTGATTCCGCCCTGATGGTTTCTTGTTCGGTGTCCTTGGGAGTTTACCACAATTTCTGGCAATGTGACCGGCAATGCCACAGTTAAAACATGTTTGACGTTTCACATTTTGAATATTTTTGACATTTGGACTCTGTTTGCTTGATTTCGTGTGATTCAACGTTTTAGTTTTCTGAATATGTTTGACTTGTGGTTTTTCTTTTAACAGATTTTCTTCTGATGATTTCTCGTTTTGACCAACATCCTTTTCATTTTCACTTAATCTTGATTCCGAATTTGAACATGTATGAGTTTCATCCAAATGCGTTTTATCAACACATTTATCATCTGAAACTGATTCAGGTTCACCTCCCAAGCAAGAAGAAGTCTCAACAATATGCTCTTCGTCAATGCATTTGTCGTGTGAAACTGATTCAGGTTCCATTTCTGATCCTGAAGAAGTTTCATCAACATGCATTTCCTCAGAGCATTTATCTTGTGACACAGATTCTGATTCATTGTTTAACACAGTTTCCAATGGGGTCCCACTAGATTCAACATTAGGGACACCCACTGAGACAGATTCAGAAGAAGAATCAGGATACACTTGATTTTCTTGAGAAGTCGTTTCAGTGGTTTCACTGAATGCATCCTGAGGGATCTCACCTGTAACATTATCACAAGCTGAAACATTTGATATGTTAGTATCACAAGCATTAGCTGAAAAACAATCATCACCACACGTATTGTTCAATTCATCCACACAAACATTTTCAGTTTTGCCCAAAACAACAGGCTCACAAGACGAAACATACGCAGAAAACGACGCAAACAAAAAACTAGTAAAAGCAATGTCAGACTCAGTTGGTTCAGAATAATGTTCAAAATAAGGTTCAGAAACGTTTGAAATAACAACTGGTTCACTCCCATGAACATCATCACACTTTACTTCAGAGCTATTATCTGCACATGACAATGAAGCGTTAGGATCAATTGAGCCTTTAGGAACAAAATTTAAAGGCGAGGACTTTTGTGGCTCAACATGTCTGTTATGAACAGACGATTTGCTAGGTGAGCCATAAGTCATTTTGCTTTCGTTCAATATCTCCTCCTCAGTCATTGGTAAATAAGTGTAATTGTTATTGTATGGAGGAGGAGTCTGATTATAACCCAATCCCGACCCTTTCTTTTTAGAGTAAGCCAATTGTTGATCACACAGATTTTTGACTAATTTACTGGAGGAATCGAATTTCTTAATGTTTAATTGATTTATTTGGTATTTATCTCTTACATTCTCCAGTTCTTTAGTCACCTCACACAATTTTTCTTTGACTATCATGAGTTGGGCTGTAGCTACACTGACATCGTCCTTGAGTTGAACAATGTCCTTACGCTGACCTTCGATTTTCTCTTTGAAAAGTTTTTCATTTTTAGTTAAAGTGAAATTTTTCCGTTTAATTTCATTATAATCTTCGATTAGCTCAGCGTTGTGAATTCTATAAGCCTCAACTCGTTCCCTACATTCAGGAGTGCAGAAAACTGAAATTACCTCTTCTTTGGTGAGACCTTTGACAGGTGCTGACAGGATTTGAGTCATGAAAGCAAAATTGTCAGTTGCAGTCTCTTCCTCTGGCTTAGGGTCATGCTCACTTGAGGTCATGAAAGCAATGTTAGAAGTAGCAGTTTGATTCTCTGGAGCTGATATGTTCAGACGCTCAATTTCCGAAGACCAATCAAAGTTGACGTTGGGCTGCACCACCAGTGCTTGTGCTAATCCTTGCGGCTGTGGACTTCCAGAAGCGGCAGCATCTGCTATACTTGTAGTGGTCACAAGAGCCCTTTCTCGATTAGGAGTAGCTGGTTGAGCAGGAGTTGCAGGAGTTTGATCTCTGTTCACAAGTGGCTTCGGGCAGTTTCGAGCATAGTGTCCTTCTTCATGACAGTTGAAACATCGAAGATTGAAGGGCACTTTAGCAGCTCCATTCCAAGCATTACCCCACCTGTTTTTACCTGTTCTCTTCACAAACTTTTGGGCTCTGAATGCCGCCATTGCCATCTGCCAGGTAATGTCCATTTCTTCAACATCGTCTGGATGAATCTGTGACAGATCATCAGGACTCCACTTTGGTGGATCAAGCTTCCCTGCAATAAAAGCATTCAAACAGTTGATCACTGAAGCTGCTATGTCTAGCTTTTCCATTGACTAATTTGCGAAGAAAGCCATCATTTCATTGTTTGTAGAGTAGGCGGAAGCAGGAGCAACAGTAGAGACGTTTCCAGCATTTTGAACTGAAGCAGGAGAAGCTGCAGAGACGGTTTGATTTGAGGATCCAGATGCGTGCACCTTTCCTGAAGTTTGAGAGACGGAGGAAGTATTGCGAAACATCTGAAAACCACCTTGTGACAGAAGAGCTGTGTTACTGTCGCTAGATGTGGTGGGAGCAATTGAGAAACCTGCAGCCAGCATGCTATTCTTGTAGTTAGTCTCTCTCTGCTTATCATCCAATTCACAAGCTTTGATATGTGAGATCATCTCTGACAGGGTACATCTTGCAAGATCTTTGGTTTTCTTGATCATGGCTACATGATGATCCCAACTCTTGGGCAGTGCATTAAGGAGTTGTCTGTTGGTGGATGCGTTTGTGGTATGAATTTCTTCCATTTGCATTTGAGTCACCAGCTTGACAAACCTCTGAATCTGATTGTCTACCGTTTCACCATAAATATGGTTGAAATTGTTGAAGTTTTGTTGCAGCAAATTCCTTCGGCTCTCTTTCATATCTTCGTTTCCTTCATACACTTCGACTAGAGAATCCCATAATTCTTTGGCAGATTTGCAGGTGCGAAAACCAATAGCAATATTAGGACCCAAACCCATGGTTAAGTAGGAAAGAGCTCGATCATCTTCTTCAACGATGAGCACATCATCTTCAGTGTATTGATCTCGAGGCTTCTTTATTTTGACATCTGGTTCTGTGGGGCTTTCCATCATAATCTCCCTAGGTCCTCTCAAGATGCTGCGCCATAACTTGTAATCCTTAACCTTGAGATGCTGTTCAAAGCGCCACTTCCACTCGGGAAAGTCATTAGCATCAGTTAACCTTGGAATACGTGTTGTAGTTCCAAGCTTTGAGTCCAATTCTTGTTGTTGATTAAGGGCAGACAGTTCACTGTTGTTCGATGACATGGTTAATTAATCAGTTAATTAATTAACTAATTTTATTAAGTCCAAAGTCAACAGTCCAAAAGTCCGTAAAACAATGTCGTTGCGAGTCGAAACAGACGGTGTTGCGAGTCAATCTCCTGAGGTTGCGAGTCGAAACTGATGAGGTTGCGAGTCAAATCTTCAGTGGTTACGAGTCGTAATGACAAAGGTTGCGAGTCAAGTTTGCTGTGGTTGCGAGTCGTAACTGGAAAGGTTGCGAGTCGTAACAAAACAGGATGAGCCGAAACCATGGTTGCGAGTCGTAATGTTTTTGATTGCGAGTGGAGACCAATCTTCTGGTTGCGAGTCGCAATTGAAGCAGGATGAACCGAAACCAAGGATGGTTGCGAGTCGTAACTGGAGCGTGATGAGCCGCAACTGGATGATTGCGAGTCGTGACCTGCAAAACAATAAGTGATAAGATCTGTTTACTCGCAATCCCGACTTTTCAGCAATTTCCAAAATTCAAAGATATTGTAATCTTTGAATCTGTTGACCACCGATTTCCCGAAAATTCAGCAAACACCAAAGGCGAAATCTTGCAAACCAAAATCAGTGTTTTTTTCGATGATTCTGTCAAGAACAGATGATAAATATTTCTGCAAAACACTCAACAAAAACGGATCAGTAGCATATGAAAATTCTTGAATCCGAATGATATCAAAACCGAGCCCTTGAATGGCTTCAATGGCTCTGATACCAATTGTAAAACCCGTGAGGATCTCTCAATGATATCAATCTTAACTTGTGAAAGCGCGGAAATCAAACACAAGTTGATTCAAGAATAAATATAAAGATGAAACAATAAACAATGAGTAAAGAACAAACCGAAATCTTGCATTCAATGATTGCCAAAGACTGATACAAGAATTCGTAAGGAACTCGGTTCCTATGCTTATGTCGCCCCAACTCTAACCACAATCAACAACCCTTAATCAAGTGACTAAGGTTGTTTAAATACAAAACATATAGGGCCGAAACCCCTAGGCCCATGCGACATCTCTAACTAGCCCAAACCACATTAATTAACCCAAAACATAAAGAACTAGATAATTACAAGATCAACCCCTAAACATTAATAACCTACATGAATAAACCTTCGGGTTCCAACAATAAGGCTCTATAACTGTACAGGGTGACCCGAACGGTTCTAGATACTTCAAATTCAGTTTGCGATTATTGATCAGCTCAAAGCATGTTTTGTTGAACTTCTTGACAGTGAGAACTCTGTTGAGCGTATAGCATGCTGCAGAAACAGCTTCAGCCCAAAAATTAATTGGTAACTTTGAATCTGCGAGCATCGTTCTGGCTGTCTCGATTAGTGTCTGATTTTTGCGTTCTGCGACTCCATTCTGCTGCGGAGTGTACGGAGCACTAAACTCATGCAATATACCTCTTTCATCACAAAATTCTTCCATCTTGCTATTCTTGAACTCAGTACCATTATCACTTCGAATTCTTTTGATACGCCTTTGGTACAGATTCTCAATCTTTTTGAACAACGCCATCAAACTGTCAAACGTTTCGTCTTTCGTCTTCAAGAAAGAAACCCACAAAAATCTGGAATAATCATCAGTAACCACAAGACAATATTTATCTCCCGTAATGCTCTTGACATTCACTGGACCAAACAAATCCATGTGAAGTCTCTCCAGGGGTCTTGAGACTGAATTGACTTGCTTTGTAGGGTGTGACTTTTTCTTCTGCTTGCCTTTAACACAGCTAATGCACTCCCCTTCCAGATGAAAACCTTTGATATGAACTCCTGTAACCAAATCATTGTGCACCAAGTGATTCATTTTTCTAAGATGTATATGTCCCATCTTACGGTGCCACAATCTCGATTCTTTTTCAGTTGCTCTGGACACGAAACAATGAGCTTGACCCGTGGTTGTAGTAGCTACGCTCATATCCAACACATACATATCATTAACTCTCGGTGCCCTCATGATAATCCATTCCTCAGGGAAAACAAATCCTGGTTTCAAGATCAAACATTCTTTATCAGTGAAATGAGTGGGATACATCCTATCACAGATCTGCGAGATACTCAGCAGATTGTTCTCCAATTCAGTAATGTAGTTAACTCTTTCAAACGTCACAATCCCGTTGGATAACGTTCCTTCACCAATAATCCTTCCTCATTGATTTCCCGCAAAACCAACATATCTTGCATTGATATTCTTCACATCATATAACAATGCAGTCTTCCCTGTCATATATCGAGATGCTCCACTGTCCATAATCCATCGTGAAACTAATCTCGGAAGATCCTGCACATATAACAATCATGATTTAAAACTTCAATAAGGATGTCGATTCATGCTTCGCGATCAAGGAAGCTCCGGCAGTTCAAACTGCTTAGTCAAACATGGTGTCCACCCAAGCCTCATCAGCCTTGGGTGTAACCTTGACATTTTTAACTCTCGCAACTTGAATTTTAAAGTTTTCAGCCTTCAGAGGTGGAAAATTTGCATCATAATCAATTTGAATTGAATCCTCAGAAGATGAAATCTTTTTCTCAGTTTTGGGTTTCCAAACTTGTTGAGATAATGCTACCCGTTTGTAAAACTTGTCAGTTTTAGTTACCACTTTCTTTACGGGTTCATTTTTCACTTTGGTGTTGTCATTTTTCACACTCTTTTTGTCAACAACGATTGGTGCTATACCCTTCACCTCAACTTTCTTCTGTTGAGTCTTCACAGTTTCAGTCTTAGGCTTCACATTGGTACACTTTCGTGGAATGTGACCAACTTGATTACATCTGAAGCATGTTCGAGTATCAACCACTCGACTTGTGCCTTCAGACTGAGCCTGTGAAGCTCTCTTCTCAAAGAACTCTTCATTCGATTTTGAAAAAATATCTTTCTCTTCATTAGCAAGTGAACTCGAACTGTTTACAAACTTTTTCTTCTCAACAAACCTCTTGTTTTGAACATGTCTTCTCTGATAATTCTTACCACCCTGATAACCTCTCGACCAGTTGTTTCGATTGTTATTATAAAAACGTGATGAATTAACAGGTTTCTTGTAGTAAGTTTTCTCTTTCTCAAAATTCATTTTTCTCTTTGTTTGACTCAGATTGTTCACTTCTGACAACTCAACTTCGACCAACTTGAAAACATTTGTCAATTTGTTCACATTAACATTCTCAATCGGAAACTCTGAATCTGAAAACAACTTATCTGAACCTAACATCTTGTACATGACAAGATTTGATTCTTCATTTAAGTTGTTCTTGGACTTTTGTTTCGGAATGTATTTGTCCAAGAAACATCCATCTTCCTCAGTAGTGTCATTATCCGTTTTTAGCACATTTTCAACAACACCTTTTACAATATCATTTTGGACACTATCATCATTGGAAGATGTGAACGATACATCAATTGAATCCGGAAGATTCATTTCACTTTCTTCTTCAATTTCAACCAACCCTGATTGCTTGTGTAATTATCCAAAATCGGCGGTGGAACTCTATGAAAACCCACCCCGGTTCCATCAGAATAAACATCTTCGCCAACTTTGTTTTTCCCGATGGGTTTGGGAACAATGTGTTGCAAAACAAAGCTTGCGGAGCTGTAACTGTTAAGCTTCAACTGGATTCGCTCGTTTTCGATTTCAGCCTCTTGAAATTTAAGTTTCAGTTTAGCGATTTCATCCAGTTGTTGGTTGATTGATTCTTCTTTTACTCTAAGCACTGCTTTTAGTTGAACGTTTTCTTTATAAGTTTTACCATTTCGATCATCATTATCTTTCATTGTGCTTTTGAGTTTTTCAAACTTCTCAGAAATCTGACGGTTTTCAAGAATTAACTTTTCATTTTCTTTTTTAACTCTTTCATGATCAAGAATTTGATTCTCAACGCTTCTGACTTTTGCTGTCAGATCTTCAACTTTCTTACCGTTGAGATACGTGACTGTATTACAAAATTTGCATTCTTTGATGCAATTTTTGCAATCAACATTTCCATCAATTTTCTTACCTGACACATTTGTTGACAAGTTTGAACTGACCTGGCTTTTTGACTCAGCCACAGAGTTAGAGTCTACCTCAAGTGCCTTAGCAGCCAGCACTTTGTCAGCCATTTTTCTGAGGTTTTCAGCAGTTAACTCCTGCGTTTTGTCAATAACCCCAGTATCAACTTTCTTTGCCTTCTCTATCTCTTCTTTCTCCTTCTTCTCTTTCTCTTCTTTCTCTTTCTCGTCTCTAGTTCCCCACCATTTATTCTGCCAATAATCATCCTCATCTTTGAACTCCTTGATTATTGCTTCCAGATCAAGAGTTTTGTCATCAACTGCAATATTTCCATTTTGATCAAGATAACACTCCCTGTCTGGATCCCATCTTCTCGCTCTCTTCGCTTCCAAATAGATTCCAGCAATTCGAATTATTCTGTTTTCAGCCAACATTTTTCTGTATTTATACTTCTGCTCTTCAGTTCGGTTATCTTTCCAAGGAATAGGTTCGTTTTTCGCCATGAACGCGTAACCAACCGCATCTTCCTCCGGTAGAACCTCTTCACTCCAGTCGTAACCCTCATCATTATAAATTACCGCAAGAGCTCTAGATTTCTCTTTGTTGTCTTCAACCTGCTTCAATGTAGGATCGGTTTCAGACCCGAACGAGTCAATCAGAAGAGTTTATCTCTAAACGAACGGCGGAAACAGACGTGTAGAGCTCAATTCAACTAGATTTACTCTTTAAACTGTTGTATGATTGATTTAATAGCGTTTTACAACCTGACAACACTTCGGCAGCACTTCGTTGCTTTAGCCGGAAAGTTACAAATGTGAAAGTTTGAAACCTATTTATACTAATTGACCCTTCCGTTTGAAACACTTTCAAACGGACAGGAACTTTCAAACGGACAGACATTTCAAACGGACAGGACATTTCAAACTTTCAGCTGTTTCAAACTTTCAGCAGTTTCAAACTTTCAGCTTCAAACTTTGAGCTTCAAACTTTCAGCTTCAAGTTAGTAAACCGAGACTCGATATAAGACGTAGACAACAGATGAATGCACCAACAGACTCCCCCTCAGATGTTGACGGAGTCTTCAGTGTCGAGTCTCTGCATCTTCAATCTTTATCAGTCCTCTCGAGCTCTTTGAAGCATATGACGTTGTTAGAATCCTCAAATCAAACTCTTACTCTTTTTCAAAATCTTCAGAATCTGAATCTGGCTCTACTATCTTCAGACTCCCTCTCGATGTCTTTAGACTCCCCCTTTTGCTAGAGATCATAGTATGGAATTCTTAAAATCATGATCATGTCCTGGCTCGCATCCTGCTCTGGATCGAAATCTGGCCAACCTGCATAAACTCTACCCAACAGTAAATTTCCAAAATTTTTATCCTGACAAATTTAGAAATTACTGGTAGATTTCTTTTAACAACACCATTTTTAAACTCTGATGACTTACTTTGTAAAAATAATATTCTTCATTTCAAAGATTATTTCTCCCAAACCTGTTGTTCATCATGTTTAGCACTCGGAATTTTGAAAATCAGCTTTTCAATACCAGTTGTCGAAAATCTTTTTGGATTTTTCAAAATTTATGCTAAAACACACCAAAAATCTTTTTGAATTTTTGAATAAAAGAAAATGCAGAAACGAAATATTTACAGACAATATTTTTGTGAGTTCGTGCAAGAGGATCATATCAGTTTTTGAGACATATCACAAACACCGTTAAGCTTGATTACATTTTAAGTTCTAAACAATTTACCTAGATTGTCAATATGTTTGTCCTCTTAAATTTTCACACAGATTTCAACTGTTTCGAGATACGCAATTAGTGTCTTAGATACTTAAACTTATCCGTGTGTCCCACTATTTGAATATACTCCCGTATCCAGATCCCAATATTCAGTCTTACAGGTGAGTATACCACAGCTGATATCTGTAAAGGGGTTATGTGCGAGGGCCATGAGAGCTCAGGTCGATACTTCCGTATACGCAGAGAGATGACGGCTTCGACTTTTGGTGGGTTCCCTTTAGAGGATCTTTTGTTACAACAGCATCGACTATCAATTTTATTGTTTCATCAGCTTGCTGAGGGCGAGCTTATATTTCAAAGCTTTTTGCAGAAAACATTATCCGGGGACTAGGTCAGTATTTCCATACAGCAGAAGTCCCGGGATAATACCCCAGATATCACTGAGTATAAAGACCTAGTATCTCAGAATACGGGACCGTTCAAACAAGATTTCAGGGGTTACCTATATATCCAAGCAGTTTTGTTAACCCACCGAATAAGCAAGTTTGATTTTAGGTTTATATCTCGTTACAGTTTACTAAATGTGCGAAAACCTACTGACGCATCCACAGTAAGATTGTTTAGCACATCTTTGACTATACATTTCTTTAGCGTGTCGTGATAGTCCACTGATGTACTATCATTTCCTCTTTTATGCAACAAAAACTCATTTTTCAGTTTTATCATGTTTTTGTCTGTTTCAAATTTTCTGATGTTTTTGGATTTTCTAAAAATTCTTACTCCCCCTAAAATTCAAATACATCTAATGAAAATTGAAAACAAACTGTACAGAACATGACAACTGATATCGAATCGCTTTAATTCTCCATCCGTTTGGCTTAAACAATCAGAACTCCCCCTCACAACAAACTATTTTCCCATAATGATTTCAAAACACTTAAGTTTGTTTTAATCAGAATGGTTTTTCCGGAAAATAAGTTTTGTTGATTTTACCACTTGTAAAATTTGGGGATCAAATCATCACATTGTTTTACCAATCTTTTGAATGATAGTTAACTCAAGTTCAAATTAATGACCTTGATTTAACCACTTGTACGATCAACCTAGTTCAAATTCTGAACCACTTATAACAATCACAAACAAACAACTCAAACCTGTTTTTCAACCAATTACCATCTGTTGGTTGAATTCTCAAGGTGCCGATTCCTACTCCACGCTTACAAACCTGGGAGTTCCGGCAAATCCTGCAAAACTTCTCAAACACATTTTTCAAAAAATGATAAAGAATGATGCCGATTCATGCTCCGCGATTACCAACTTGGGAGCTCCGGCAAGTCAGATTTTTATTCTTTGAAAAATATATCCACCCAAGCCTGACCTTCCTTGGGTGTAACTACATCTTTTTCATCTTTTCTTTCAACAGACTTGTAAACACGTCCTTTGGAAGCATAAAAATCTTCGATACTTTTGGCCTTACCGTTGACCATTTGTCCAAAGATACGTTTCACATTGCCGTTGAAAGTCTTTTCAACATCAAATTTCTTCTTGTCAGAATAAAATTGATTTGAAATTTCAACTTTTCCAACTTTCTTCATAAAATTTTCAGCACACAACGGTGGAAAATTTTCACCGTTCATAGTTGGAACTGATCTTTCAACTTTTTTCTCAACACGTGGCTCCTCTGATTTTGTGGAATCAGATTCATCACCAGAACTATTACCTGAACCTTTCACAACCCATTTTTGATTTGGCACATTATCTTTTCTTCTTGAAGCACTCTTTGAACATTCTCCTTTCTCAAAAGTTGAATTTTCAAAGCCAGTAAACTTTCGGGTTGACAGTTCAGTCTTCTCAACAATTTTTTCTTTCATTTTACCAGAGACTTCCTGTTTTGGCTTGAATGTCTTTGGACAATCCTTCGCCACATGACCAGCAATCTTGCACTGAAAACAAGTTCTCTTCTCAATCTTCTTCGGAACTTCATTCTTCTTCAGTTCTTCTTGCTTCTTGGCAAGGAATTCCTGATTAGACTGCTTTCTGAATAATTGTTCTTTCTCAGCCTCTGTTGTTTTCCCTGAAACAAACACAGTTTTTGGTTTATAAACTTTTTCATTTTTATAATTTTTCGGTGGAACAAAACCTAATCCTTTCTTTTTGAAATTACGATTATGGTTTGGTTTCTTTTGGAAATTATAACCACAATTGTAACCAATTTTCTTGTTTAATCTTTGTTGCACTCTTGAAGTGTATTGTTTAGGTTTTCCGATAAGATTTAAATCTTTTATTTCAGAAATATTAATTTCTGTTATTTTGAAAACCTTTTGAATCATTTCAAATCTGACACTTCTTATTGGAAAAACTTCATTAGAATATAATTTGTCAGAATCTTTCAAAGTATATGCTACTTTGAATGATTCATCATTCAAATTAGATTTTGAAAGTAAAAACTCTTTATCATAAACCCGTTTATTCTTTTTGAATGTCGGCTTTGACACATTGGACCCAGACTTTGACTCGGGTTTGGACTCCAGATTTGACTCCTCACTGTCATCTTTATCTAACACCTGATCGACTACACTTTTTATCAACTTTGACTCATGATCAGTGTCTGATGACGTATACGTGACATCAATATTTTCTGGCAAGTTATCCGACGGCCCAGACTCCCATTGTAAATTGATAGCCTTATTGACTCTTTCGGAATTTGGATTTCGAGGTGAATATCCATTTTCGACCGGGGGCGGACATCTGTTATAGACCACACTTGATTTCTTACCAGAAGTCTTCACCTTTTCTTCATCTTTTGTCACAAATTTCTCTTTTTCAGATGTCTTCACTTCATCAAATGTCTTCAAATCTTTCACCACTGGATAGATACTGTCAACAACAAAAGTAGAACATGAGTAACTCTCTAACAATTTCTTAACTTTCTCAGTTTCTATCTTTTGTGTTGCTAACTCCAATTCTAAATCAGCACATTTTTTGATATGAAAATTAGCATCATCCAGCTGTCTAAGATATGCTACTTTCAAAGTATTCATCGCCATTGCTTGTTCACCACTCGAATTAGTATATTTGTTGATTTCTCTGTTCATTGTGTCATACGATTCTTTCAATCTGTTTATATTGTGCAACAACTCATTATTCTGCTTGATAAGCGAATCACAGTTCATGCACTTTTCTGGAACTTGAACTGGTCCTGCATCAAGTTTCACTTCAAATTCAGGAACCTCTTTGACTGTCCTGTTTGGTTGTAAGAATTCAGCTCTTCTTTTCTTCTCAGCTTTAGCCTCAGCTTTTAATCTCTCTTCCTCTTCTTCCTCTTCTTCAAGCTTTCTTCGTCTTGCTTCAGCAGCTTCTATGACTCTTCTATTTCTTTCTGCACATTTCAAATCATAAGCATTAGCAATGAAAGCATGAGTATTGAACAGATTGTTGGACATCTCTTTGGCCATAAATTCTTGATCTGGGCAAAAATTGTCCCAATTGAAACCTTCAGCTAATTTCTCATCATCTTGTTCTGCCACACAAACTTTGCTGTCTTTTGGAATATATTTATCCCATGAAAAATTTTCATTTTTGCTTAGACATGCTCTTTTTGAACTATCAATCACATCTCTCCCGTGAGCAGTTTGTGCCTGATGCTGTGCTGGTGATGTGACTTGATGATAAATCGCCTTTTTGTGATAATCGTTGTTTCCAAAAGGATTTTGGGCTCCAGTAGCTTCACGATTTTTGCACTCCCTCTTGAAATGCCCCTTTTCCCTGCAACGAAAACACGTAACTTTAGATTTATCAAAGCCTAAATTTGAAACACTTGCGTCACGAAAATCATCTCGGCCTGTAATTTGTTTAAACTTTTCAGCACGTCTCATCACGCTAGCCATGCACCATTTAATGTCCATTAATTCCATTTCTTCAGCATCGATTGGATCGTAATCCTCTTTCGTGAGCATTGGATTACCGATCTTTCCAGCCACAAAACTACTATAAGATTCCAATACCATTCCCAACAAAGACATTTGATTTTTAGCAATCTCTTCAGTGTAATCCTCATCATTCTCAATACTAAGAACAATGTTGCACTGAAGTTTTCTTCCATTCTTTGTTACAGAAATGTTTGGATCGAATGATGAAAATCTTGTGCTGCTTGATCCCTGGGATGACTTCTGTTTTGAAGAATCTTTCACACTGTAAGCAGTTTCAATTTTCGGAGAATGATTTGTCGTTCCAGAAACACCACCTTTATAATACAAGCTGATATCCTGTTCTCCATCATAGTTTTTCATTCTCGCGATCCTCCTTTGCTCCATCTCTTGAGCTTCTAGGTGCTTTATGAAATCTCCCAGTGTCATACTCTTGTAATCTTTTCTGTTGGATCGTAGCATCATCAGAAACGTTCCCCAAGTTTCATATGGTAACGCATCTGCAAGTTTTTCAACCAATTCCTCAGTAGTTTTCTTAATTCCAAGTTTTGACATGTTTCTCACCAAGTTACAATATCTATCAATTATCTGCTTGGTGTTTTCAGTTTTCAATCCCCGGAATAAGTCAAATTCTTTCTTCATGAGAGACATCTTATTCTTGAGCATATCATCACTTCCAATAAACTTTGCTTCCAATTCTGACCAAATAGAATATGCGGTTCCATCATGTTGAAGCAGTATCAAGATATCTTCTTTTATAGCTTGCTGAAGCAGACTCACCATGAGTTTCTCATCTCGATATTTCTTTTTGTCTTCCGAACTCATTTCTCTAAGTGTTAACGGCACACCATTTTCAACATTGTTTTTTGTGGGCCTAACATATTGTTCCTCAGTGTGTTCCCACGCATATAGATGATAAGCCTCAACCCAGTTTCCAAAACGTTCAAACCACACATTATAATCATCAATATCCATGAGTTTAGGTGGTTTTTGTGCAGTCCCCGTTTCGTTTTCTAGATTCATGTTTTTAGCAAGGACAGCTGGAGTAGACGAAGTAGCAAACGCTTTGTAGAAATCTTCGTCCATGTTTTCAAATGAGCTGGTACACAAATCACCTTGAATCACCTCGTACAATAATACCTGACAAACAAACAATCACACAACACGATCAGTTTTAAAGACTTATCAATTAACTAAAACAGAATGGTACTCGAACTGGTGAATATTCTGGGCGGACTGAAAGTTGACACACTGTACGGACAACTAGAACCGATCAAATACAGATGACTTGACACTTTTTCGTGCAAACTGACGGACTTTTTCAAATGAACTGAGCCTTTGAGACTATTGAACTCCAATCTGTTCGGATTTGGAAATGAATTTGATGTTGAGACTTGGTCCATTACTCGATATCACTTATCACTTGATTGGGTTAATGAACTGTTTTGGGTCGAGAAGCTTTTGATCAGATTAAACCGATGACAATCTTGACACACATAAATGTTCCAATCACATGGGCTTGGTATAGTGGGCTGAATGTATAGAGAGCTGACAAAATGAGTTTGAGAACTATGACATGGGAACCGGTTATCTAATAACAATTTCCAATATATTACAAATGGCCTAATATCGATCGGTATCTAAGAGAACTGTCACTATAAAATTCAAAAAGTCTAAACAAACTAACAAGCTGATTGGTCCTCATAGACTGACATGATTATCTCTTTTTGATAGGGCCGATTATATATTTATTTACTCTTATTGGACCGAACATAAACTCAGTAACTAACAGACATTCACATGGTTCATCAATATTCAGATTCAACTTTTCCTTTTTATTTTTACTTGTAGCTGCCAAACAACAATTTGACTCCTTTTGTGATTGGGCCGTGACAAATTTTGTCACATGTACTGACAACTTATGATTTCAAACTGCCATATGTTTCAAACGGTGGCTATGTTAAACGGTCAATGGCTGTTTCAAACGGTATGATATTTCTTCAACCGGTTTGACAATTTTCAAACGGATATCATTTTCAAATGATGATTTCAGACGGTGATAATTTTTTAAACGATATATTCAAACGGTAGGGGTCATTCAAACGATGGGACAAGTTCAAACGGTCACTTCAAACGGTTAACATGCTTCAAACGATAGATTTACTTTTCAAACGATAGGAAGTGAATTTCAAACGACAGGAAGCTATTTCAAACGACAGGTAGCATGTTTCAAACGACAGAAGCTATTTTTCAAACGATGGGAAGTGATTTCAAACGGACAAGTCAATATTCGTTCAAACAGACACCCTTTTTTGAGCCATTTTTACCACTTTTACGTCGAGTTTTAAGCTGAGATTCTCAAGGCTTTGTTAAAACATCATTACACACATTGTGAAAGTTTTAGCCAATTTCAACCGTGAAAACTTGAAAAATTTGAGAAAGAAAGGTGTAGAAGTAGAAAATGCAGCTGAATTGTATAGAACTCTTCCTCCTGAGCTCTGATACCACTTGTAGAATCGGTTTCAGACCCGAACGAGTCAATCAGAAGAGTTTATCTCTAAACGAACGGCAGAAACAGACGTGTAGAGCTCAATTCAGCTAGATTTACTCTTTAAACTGTTGTATGATTGATTTAATAGCGTTTTACAACCTGACAACACTTCGGCAGCACTTCGTTGCTTTAGCCGGAAAGTTACAAATGTGAAAGTTTGAAACCTATTTATACTAATTGACCCTTCCGTTTGAAACACTTTTAAACGGACAGGAACTTTCAAACGGACAGACATTTCAAACGGACAGGACATTTCAAACTTTCAGCTGTTTCAAACTTTCAGCAGTTTCAAACTTTCAGCTTCAAACTTTCAGCTTCAAGTTAGTAAACCGAGACTCGATATAAGACGTAGACAACAGATGAATGCACCAACATTCAATCTAGGTGGCTCGGATTTATTCTGATGATATATCGCATTCTTGTAATAATTTTCTCTGAAAGGGTTCTCCGACTCATTAGCATATGGTTTCTGCATTCTCGCTTGAAGTGACCTTTCTGCTTACACTTGAAGCACGTCACCTTGGACTTATCAAACCCCAGCTTGGTAGATGGACCACCAATTGTCTTCCTGCCGGTTATTTCCATGAAACGCTGTGCTCGACGAACAGCACTGGCCATGCACCAACGAATGTCGATTAATTCCATTTCTTCAGGATCTATTTGATCATAGTCCTCTTTTGTTAGCTTGGTGTTGCCTATCTTCCCTGCTACTAACCCTTTATATGACTCCAACACTGACGCTAAGAAAATCATCTGTTGTTTAGCAGACTCCTCGTCAAAATTCTGAGCATTCTTTAAGTCTATTGCAATGTTACATTGAAAACGATTCTTTGCATCAGAATAACTTGCAGATGATGAAGATCCACTGTGATTTCCACTGCTTTGACCACTTTGATTTTCTTTGCTTGCTGTGGACACATTCTCAGCAGAAAACGCCGTCTTGGGAGAAGTTGCTTTTGGCATAATGCTTTTTGGATAATACAAATCCAAATTCTGCTGGTAGGATGAGTGATTGACTTTCTATGTCTTCTTCAGTTCCAGCTCGTGACTTTCAAGTCTCTCAATCAACAAATCCACAGTCAACTTTTCAGGCTCGATAGTGTTCTTCAGCATCAGCGCATAATATCTCCAATCCATCTCGTCTGGCAATGAATCGAACAACTTGTCTACTAGCTCATTGTTAGAATACGTAATTTCATGTCTAGCTAGCTCCAGTTTCAAATGCCCAAACCTCTCGATCATCTTTGATACTGACTCATTCTTTAAACAGCCAAATAAATCAAATTCTTTCCTAAGAAGTTTCTTTTTTTACTTTTCACGATTTCAGCACTTCCTAGACATTTACTTTCTAGCTTTTTCCAGAGATCTTTTGCATTTGAATAATCAATCAATGAGATTATGTCCTCCCGGACGGACTGAAATAACAATGCCACACATTTTTGCTCAGCCACAAATGATTCAATCTCCTCAGCTGATGTTAAAGTTTCACCATTTTTGTTTCCATCTTGATAACCGTTTTTCAGACTCCTCTAGCTGGGAAAAGCAAATGCCATCAACCAATCTTCAAACTTTCTTGACCACCGACTGTATTCCTCGATAGCCATTAGCTTTGGAGGTTTATTGAAGGTTCCAAAGGCACTTTCAGATTCCCAAGCTTCCTTTTTCTTCGCATTCGGCGGATTCTCATTCGTATTGCTTGACGAAGTATCATCATTTCCAGAATTTCCAGAGAATGCGTACATGTCACTAAACGGGTTTAAGAATACGTCATCTATCTTGAATGTACCTGCAAAATCAGCAAACACTTAGAAAAATTTTCGCAATTTTGAAAATCAGTGACTAAAAAGCGAAATAGCAGTTATTGTGACACAAAAGCGAAATAGCAATGTGTCAAATAAGCGAAATCAGGAATGTGTTCCTATGAGCGAAATTAGGTTGAATGTCCGTATGAGCGAAATAGCAATATGTCCCAATCAGCGAAATCAGGTCCTAAGAGCGAAATCAATCAACTGGAATGTTCGTAAAAGCGAAATTACACTAGATGTCCGTAAAAGCAAAACCCAGTTTTTAGTATATTTTCACCAATTTTAAGCCGTATTTTAACCTGATTCTTTCTAGGGTTTGTTATTACTATGTTTCACACGTTATATTCAAAATTCAGGCCATTTCAACCGTAGGAACCAGTTCAAATCGAAAAAGTATGAGAGAAAGTGAGTAGAAGTAAGAGAATTTGGTAGAATCAAGCTGTAGTAGTATGAACTCCTCGTCCTGAGCTCTGATACCACTTGTTGGACCGGTTTGTGACCCTAAACAGTCAGTATACGGTAGTTTATCTTCAAATACAAAGGTGGAATCAATGTAAATGAAGTAACACAACAATTCCTTTTAATTCCTTCTCTTTTTATGCTTTCTGAATTGATTTTGACAGAGTTTTGTTACACTGCATATGACTAGGTTTCGCTCCAAAGGTTACAACTGAAGACACACATCAGGTATATATATGTTGCTTGGTTTCGCTCTTATGACATACCATATGAGCGAAACCCCATGTGAACCTTATAAGCGAAACCCCCCAAGTAACACATGAGCGAAACCCTAAAGACCTAATAAGCGAAACCTCATACTAGTATGTACATATGAGCGAAACCTATACATTAAATCTAATTTTGACTTTCAAGCTCCTATTTTGACTTATCTTGACCTAAGACTCAATGCATACGCAGTCAACAGACATTCCGTGCACCAACAATATGGTACGGTCTAGTGGTTCACATGGGGAAGCCCCCACTGATCATGGAAATGGTTTGGGTAATAAAGAAGGAACTGGTTAAACATACTTTCAACTATGGGGTAACCCCCACGACAATTATGCCAACAAAAGACAAACCACGTTTTTGGAAACAACTTAAAACAAAACAACCAAACGTGAACTCACTCAACTTTGTTGTTGACTCGTTGTTACATGCCTTACAGGTCGCTAGACGTATATGGAGCTTGCACGAGGAGGTGGTTGTTGTGGAATACGGATTGTTATGTTCCGTGTTAAACATTTAATCCTTATGAACTTATTAAACCTACGTTTTGGACTTTAAACTTATGAACTATGAACTTATGTTCTGGGTTTTACCTTTAATGCTTCCGCTGCTTATTTTGAACTTGGTTAACTAGCTTTTGGTCACTAATTGTATTGTAGTTGGTTTTATTTACTTGATTACGTTGTTCAATATGATTGGTGGCTCGATCCTGGTCACGTCACGCCTCCAAGCGGTGGTACTCCACGTGTGGATTTTTTTTGGGGGTGTGACATTTTCAATTCGAGAAAAGACTGGACCATTAGTGATTAATCACTAAGTCAAACCTTAATTACGACGGTTTTGACCTTAGGCCATTAAACTAATAAAAATGGAAATTAGGAGGTTAAGGACACTTACAAAGGTCCTAAGCACGATTTAGAACTTTAAGGAAACTTGTTTGCAGATCAGAAAGCTCTAGCTAATTTGTTTGAAGTGCAATTCAAATGAGCAAGGATAATAGTTGCAACAATGAGCTCTTATATAGGACCTTAGATGCAACAAGATTGTTACACACAAGTCTACAGGTGTTCCTTGATCAGTTCCAGGTGTCCCTATGCATTAAAAACCATTGGAGCAGCCCCTGGAATCGAGAAACTAGGCAACTAAGGCGGTGGAACCTGCAAACAGGCGTCTGCCAGTTCTGCTGAAAAAGCAGCCCCGTCGCGCCACGTGACAGGTCGTTGCGCCACGCGACAGGTCGTCGCGCCACGCGAGGCAACCGGTTTTAAAGTTTTGTTGTTTTGTTTCATGATCAGTCCCTGCACTCTTGTTATTCGATATTCCGACATTTTCAGCATGCAAAGTCAGTGGAAACAGGTCAGGGGTGTCCTAGGGAGTGTGGCCATGCATTGGAAAGTCTTGAACACTTTAAAAATGGCTTCCGAACAAAGAATTGTGATATTTACACTTTTAACCCTTATTCTTGGAAACTTTAATTTACATCATGATTTTGAATTGGATCCTTATGAAACTTTTATCAAGTGTTCTTGAGGGCGTAATAATGTATTACAAAACTTTTCGGAATGTGAAAAGGCCTCTCAGAGGTAAAATTAACATGTTGACACTTTTAACCCCTGTGTTTTGTAACTTTTGATTTATAAGCGCAAACGGCCTCTAGTGCTTGATAATTTATTCAACAATGAATACGGACATTATACAGAGTCATTCAGAGGCACAAGTTTGGCATGATGACACTTTTGGTCCTTCTAATTACATCTTTGCACTAGTTGACAGTTTTAGTCCCTCAAGATATCTTTAATCACAATCAGGGTCTATGACACGTGTCATTATTAAATTGGACGTGATATTACGAGGTGTTACAATTACCAGATGATTTTAATGTCACCTTCACAGTGTCTGACACTGATCATGAGTCCAAGTTAATTAAGAAAGTGGTCGATCAGGTGTTGGATAAAGATGAAGAGTCAAAGTCAAAGTCTAAATCTGAAAATTCGAGTTCATCAGACAAAAGCTCGAATTCACCAGTCAAAAGGGTTTACAATAAAGATTTTCTGATGTCAAAAAATAATTTGAATGACTCAAAGTAGCATATACTTTGAATGATTCTGATAAATTATATTCTGATGAAGAATTTCTAATAAGAAGTGTTAAAACTGAAATGATTAATAAAGTTTTCAAAATAACAGAAATTAATATTTCTGAAATAAAAGATGTAAATCTTACTGAAAAACTTAAAAAATACACTTCAAGAGTTCAACAAAGATTGAACAAGAAAAAGGGTTACAGTTCTGGTCCGGGTTATCGAAAGAAACCAAACCATAACAGTAATTTTAAAAAGAAAGGATTAGGTTTTATTCCACCAGAAAATCATAAAAATGAGAAAATTTATAAACCAAAAACTAAATTTGTTTCAGGAGCAAGTTCAGAAGAGGAGAAGGAGAAACCGTTTTGGAGAAAGTCAAACAAGGAGTTTCTCGCCGACAAGCAAAAGAGTATGTTGAAAGAATCTGAACCGAGAGTTGAAAGAAGAATCTGTTTCAAATGTTAAGAGGTTGGACATATTGCTTGGAATTGCCCAAAGCCCACCAACACAAAACAGGGAGTTTCTTCTAACTCTAAATTGAAAGAGAAACGTGTTGATAAAAAGGAGCAACCAATAGAAAAATTTAAAGAGTTCAAAAATTCGACTTTCGAAGTTGGTGAAAGTTCGAGACATTTTTACAAAAGAAGAGCAAATCTTAACAAACAAAAATGGGTGGCTAAGAAATCAGAAGTTGTTTCTGGTAATGAATCTGACTCGTCAAAGTCAGAGGAGCCACATGTTGTGCTAAATGATGAGAATTCTTTTCCAACAATGGATGATGAAAATTTTCCACCATTGTTAAACGGAAACTTGAAATCAAAAGTTGATAAGATTGAGATTTCAGATCAATTCTTCTCTGATAAGAAAGAATTTGATGCTAAAAAAGCATTTAATAGTAAAGTGCTACACATTTTTGGAATGATGGCTGATGGGAAGGTGAAGGGAGTAAAAGAATTTTATGAATAAAAAATTGTTAAACCAAATGAGGATGGTTCACCCATGATTGATCAGGCATGGGTAAGATTCTTTAAGAAGTAAAATCCTGACTTGCCGGAGCTTCCAAGTTGGTAATCGTGGAGCATGAATCGGCATCATTCTTGAAAAATGTTTTGTCAAAAACCTACAAGTGTTAAATTTTACAAATGATTGAAAGAACAATGTGATGAATAAATCCCCATGATGTGTGAAATCAACAAAACTAATTTTCTGGAAAAACCATTTTGATTAAAACAAACTTAAGTGTTTTGAAATCATAATGGGAAAATAGTTTGTTGTCAGGGGGAGTTCTGATTGTTTAAGCCAAGAATGGCGAATTGAAGCAATTCACATCAGTTTGTCAGTTTACTTTGTACAGTTTATTGCTTTTACGTTCAAATTTTCCCGAAAAATCAAAAATTGAAACATATTTTTGATTTTAGGGGGAGTAAAAAATTTAGAAATTTTGAAAATTTGAAAAAGCCAAAAACATGATAAAATCTAAAAATTCCAAAAACATCGAAAAATCAAAAATGAGTTTTGTTGTGAAAAAGAGGAAATGATAGTACATCAGTAGACAATCACATCATGCTAAAGAATTGGAAAGTGAAATGTGATAAACGGTCTCACTGATGATATGCCAGTAGGTTTTTACACATTCAGTAGATTGTTTTCGAGATATAAATCTAAATATAAATGCTTACTTATCTCGTGGGGAACATCTCTCGGATATATAGGTAACCCCTGAAATCTTGTTTGAAGGGCTTTCTGTTTCTGACATACTAGGTCTTTGTGCGTGATGATATCTGGGGTATTATACCAGGACTTCTGATTTTGCGGGAGCAATAGCCTAGTCCTCGTATAACACTATGCACTACTTTAATCATAAAGCTCACCCTCAGCATAAAAAGTGATGAAACATTGAAAAATGCTAATCATGTGCTGTTGAAGAAAAGATCCCCAAACGGGACATACCTAAAGTCGAGCCATCATCTCTTTGTCTGAACGGAAGTTCTAACCTGAGCTCTCATGGCCTCGCATTACCCGTTTACAGATATCATTAGTGTATATTCACCTGTAAGACCGAATATAGGAGTCTGGATACGGGAGTATATTCTGAGGTGGTACACGTGAATAAGTTTAAGTCTTTAAAACACTAATCTCGTATCTCGAAACAATTGAACTTTGTGTGAAAATTTAAAAGGATCAGTATACTGACAATCTAAGTGAATCGTTTAGAACTTAAAGTCTAAAAAGGTCAACGGTGTTAGTGATAAGTCTTAAAAACTGATATGATCCTCTTACACAAACTCACAAAAATATTGTCTGTAAATATTTCTTTACTGCTTTTCATTAGTGTGTTTTAGCATAAAATTTTGAAAATTCAAAAAGATTTTATTTCATCTTATTTTCGACAACTGATGTTGAAAAGCTGATTTTCAGAATTCCAAGTGCTAAACATGATGAACAACAGTGGGTTGGGAGAGTTTGTTTGAAAGAAAATTGAAGTTAGAATTTGAGATAATTTGAAAAATGTTATAAGATGATTTTACAAATGATGTTTTGAGAATGATTTTAGTGCTAGTTAATCAAGGTCATTAATTTGAACTTGATATAACTATTGTTGATGTTGAATGATATCTACAAGTGGTTTCCAAATTTGTTACATTTTAACAATTGTGAAATTTATTTTTGGGTAGAGATTTGTGCAGATCCCTGTGTCTAAGCCTGAGTAGAGTTTGAGCCAGGATACTGTTTTGGTCAAAAATTACCGAAGCAATTAAGTGATCAAATTAGTTAAGTGAGGTAGTGTGCTAAAAAGTGTGTTGAAAATATGTTGGTTAAGTTGTTTAGAAAAACAGTATTCAGGATACGGCTCAGGATATAGAGCTGTATCTGTGATCAAACAATGAGCAGAAAAGTAAAGGTTGACACGTGATGTACGAGGAAAGCCCTTGATCAATCTAGATCGCCGGCATAAAACCTCGGGAGCTGACAATCACAGCTGCCTTGTTCTTCTTATTGCTTCAAACTTCAGGATACAGTGCAGGATATGATACAGATCAACTAAGTGTTACAATGAGATTTGAATACAAGTGTTCGTGTGTAATGATTGTTAGAGACTAGAGAGCAAAGTGTGTGAAAGAGTGTATATGACTTAATCTGATCCGATCAATCTATTTATAGTAAAAAGAAAGCAACCAACTATCCTATTATTCCGGGATCCGGCGAATATTCCACATGTGAACGTTGTAATCCACATCTTCCGGCTTCAACGTCTTTCTCCCAACTGTTTTGCCCGAGTCTCAAGGAGAAGAAGTCCATCTGACCGTTAGCAAACCCCAGCTTTTAACCTGCACGTGGTTAATTCAATCAACCTCAGGATATCGCCCAGAATGTTAGCAATATCCCCGTCCAGTATCCTAGTCACAAATAAACAATTAGAAGCAGGATATTGATCAAGATATGTACGCTCAGAAAATGACCCATAACAGTTGTCCCCAAACATATCTGTTGGTATACCAACCCAACGGATATATTTTAAAAATTTTATCTCATAAATTAAAGCAATTAAACCTAGACGACGGTCAAAATCACATCATAACCTCCAACGCGCTTTTAACTCGATGGAGATCCATAATGCCCCTATATGTTCTCTCTTCTTGTTTGAAAAGCAGATATCTTCAACAGAGTCTCTAGGTAATCCCCTACTTCTTGTTCATCTTTTATCAATTTTTCTTTCATCTGCCATGGCCACCAGGACTCATTCCCAAACCGGTGAATCATCCGAGACTTTTACCCATCTCAAAAATCCCGAGAAAGAAGTCTATGCCTTTGATAATGCAGACATTGCGGCTTTGAGAGCTTCCGGTGCTTTTCCTGATAACACAGTCTTTAGACCTTTCGATCGGTCAATTCGATCGGATGTTTCTTCCACAGATTGGATTTGCTTTCCAGCATACCCTTTTTCACTGGGTCTTCGATACCCCTTTCCTGAGTTCATGATGCAATTCTTTCGGACCACCGTCATCTCTTTTGCTCAAACCATGCCCATGGTTTGGAGAGTATTAATCGTACTTAACCAAATCAAAAACCTTCACTGTTGTCACACCCCGATTTCCACGTGTCTCACCGGTGGGCCCGGTGGGGGATTACCGTGACGATGTTGGCAACAATATAGTCAAACCACACAATTATATAATGCACAGCGGAAGCATAAGATAAATATATAAATTTCAACCTCTGATCGTAATATCAAAATGTATTACAGGGGTTGGATATATCCACAGTGGATCGTAAATAGATATAAAATATTGTTCCATCAGATACTGCAATCAAGCTTGCGAGACTTATCCCGACGCTAGGGAGCTAATACCAGCCAATTACGTTTAGGTACCTGCACTTAATCTTTTTGGGGAAAATACGTCAGTTTACACTAGTAAATACATTCAACTGACACATTTGAAAATGTTTATTAAAATTGATTTGAATGCACAAGGCAGAAACTCTTTTATAACTTGGGAAAATTCATAATGATCTTGTGAACGTTTTACATGTTCTTTTATGCGTTCAGTAGCCCGGGTCGTGCCGGGTTAAAGATTTATAGACACACCACGTTTGCGTAAAACCGTAGTACAAAAACCAACGGCTACGTCTTTTAATTTTAATGTCGACACTTTATACCGGGTGTACGCCTACACCGGGATGTCGATGGTCGTGGCCATTTCGTAAAATGATGCCAAGGATATCCAGGACAACGGTCATTAAACCCCCCAAAGGCTTATAAGCAACAAAACTGTTTAAATGAGCCGATCATATTTAATCAATTAACCACCTAAGCGATGGAATTATATAATGCTCAATCAAGCGGTATTAATATACCGTAACCCAAGCCCATATAGGGGAAATAAGTTAAAGTATTTACCTTTGCAAGTATTAATCCTTAATTTAGATCAAGTCACCGATAGCTTTTACTGGGGCTCCTAATCTGGAACGAAGGTTTTAATTAACCTCTTAGAATCCTAACGGTCCTTATATTAGCCGTAGCTTAAACCGGTTGATTCCGATATATAGATATGGTTAATTCGCACGAAAAGGCGAAAACCGAGAATGGAGTATGAGTTGGACCCAACAAGTTCAGTGACTTGTTTTATATGGGTTTATAGTTCATACTCTGGATTTTGGGGTTCAAATAATATAATTTGACCCATATCGGCTATTGCACGAAAACTAGTTTCATGAGCCGTACCGTGTGCGCAAACAGGCGAAACGGTTAACCATAAGTGTCCTACGCTTATTTCCTAAGTCAATATGCCTTAAAAGTATTTTGGTATCAGTAGGATACCTTCCGTAATGCCCGTAACGAGTTTAAGTTAATATTATGCCCCGTAGGGGCTTGTCGGTTATTTTAAAGACTCTAAAAGGGATTTTCGAGTTCTACAGGAAATCTGAGTTTCCCGAACAGCTTAAAAAGCTTAAAATACTTTATTTATTATTTAAAACCAGTGGCAACTGGAATCGGGTCAAAAGACCTTGTAGAACTCCCGTTTTGGCCAAAAAGGGCATATTCGGTATTTACCGAACCGTAGCCATAACCGCAGGTTATGAGCAAGGTAAAAATTATTAAAAATCTCTAAAATTCCCAAAATATTATTTTACCACAGTGGGTAAAAGTTTTGGTGACGAAAACTTGGGTTAGATGGGCGTTATGCTAATTGCGCCGTTAATTACAAAACTTTCTTAAAAGTGCGCCTTTTAGCATAACTCTCATTCTAGACTTCGGATTGATGTGAAACTTTAAGGACATGCTTATAATTTAATAAGCAAGGTTTTGGTCCGTTCACGTGTCCGAAATACTCGTTTTAATTTTAAAAGGCCGTTACGGTCAACTTTTAGGCGAATGACGGAAATACGTAAAAGACTCGGATAACTCATGAACCGACCACAGAGGCGTATACCAACATGTGACCTGGTCCTAAGAGAGTCCTAAGGTATATTTATACCTCACTAAAACGGGTCAGAACTAAAGTCAAAGCAAAAGTCAAACTTTTGCGACTTTCGGCTCTGAACCGGTTCAATATAGCAAATGATCGATTCAAACGAGCGCAAACAAGTTTATATACTTATTATCATGTTTTATGATTGTTAAAACAGGTTCCATAACATATACATTACAGATTATGCATAAATCGCTAAAATAGCTTTCTGTTGACTTTTTAACCGCACGTTTGACTCGATATTTGACATAGTTAGAGTGGTGATCAGGGGGAACCATTTTAGAGGTTTAATACCCACATAAATACCAACTCATAACCATTTTTGATTCGTCATAAGACTGAACCATTACTGATTTATTGTAAAGTCAAACCGTAGTTACGACGGTTTGGTTTTTAGCTAACAACTAAGCATAAACTGAACAATGGATGATCAAGGTAACTTACAGAAGTTAGAACTTGAATATGGAGCAGAGAAAAAGGACTTGAGAGCTCTTGAAATGATCAGAGGTGTGTGTTTTGATGTTGTGAATGATATGTTGCATAAGGTGGCTATTTATAGCAAATGCCAAGCCTCTATGATCATTACAACCACCACAATAGTCCAGAGGTGATGGGTAGGTGTCCCAGAGGTGTATGGGTCGAGTAGGGGGCACCCATGCCTCATTTATTGGAGGTTGATCGTTCACAATGCTCAAAAGTCAAGAAAACACAAAGTTTCTGCATCTGGGCGTCCAATGCGGCCCGCATGGAGGTTCCATGCGTTTACAATGCGGGCCGCCTGGGATTAAAAGATCAGACGCGTTATTGAGGAGGCTCGCGGCCCGCCTCAACTTAACCCATTATGTAATGCGGGCCGCGTAGGGTTAAGATTTCAGAATTTTTAAATCTTTTTGCAATGATTGCAGAATCCGGCCGTTAATAACGAAATCTTTCGTAATGATTTACCTGACCTTTCGGGTTTGAAGGGGTAACTTTGCGGTTTGGCCCTCGGTTATTTACCGATAGGGGCCTCATGTTATTTACCCGCATTATTAAGTCCCCGGTTTATTTATTAATTATATTGGAAAGCCTTAACTTTCACTATTGACGCTTTTAACCCTTCTTCTACGAATTCGATCGTAACTTTCTCGTTTCATATCGAAACTTCGCGAAATTCATATATATTATTTTAGTGAGGGTATAATACCGTTACAAAGTCTTTGGAACGTTAAAGGGTCACTCAGAGGTATTATTAAACATGTTGACACAGTTAACCCCTGTAGTTTGTAATCTCTCCCTTTCTTCCGCGTTTTGTTTTTGTACGATCTATAATTTATTCGTTTGAAGGTTCAAGCATTATTTAGGGATACTATACAGTATATTTACCCTTGTTGACATTTATAACCCTCGAATTTATATACTTTCAAGGTTTGTCAAAATTAGTCCTTTATTTATTATAGATGCCACGTGTAGCCAAATGACACGTGTTAACACATCATTGGACACAAAAATTCGAGGTGTTACATCCTCACCCCCTTAAAATAAATCTCGACCCGAGATTTACTCAAACAAATAGGGGTACTTTTCTTTCATTGTAGCTTCGACTTCCCACGTATATTCAGGACCTCTACGAGCATCCCATTTGACTTTTACAATCGGTACGTGCTTTCTGCGAAGCTTCTTCACCTGTCGATCCTCAAATCGACAAAGGTTTTTCTATAAACTTTAAGCTCTCATCTATATGCACATCTGTGTGTGGAATCACCAATGATTCGTCGGCGAAGCACTTTTTGAGATTGCAGATGTGGAACACATTGTGAATTCCATGAGCTCTTTAGGTAAGTTCAGTTTATAGGCAACTGATCCGACTCGTTCAATGACCTCAAAAGGCCCTATGTATCTCGGACTCAGCTTGCCCTTCTTGCCGAAACGCATCACCCCTTCCAGGCGAATACCTTAAGTAATACTTCACCCCATTCAAGTGAATCCTTACGCTTTGGGTCAGCGTAAGCTCTTCTGCCTATCGGCGGGCAGCCTTGAGACGTTTCCCGGATCTGGACAATTCTTGTCCGTCGTCTGGGAAAACAATCTCTGGTCCCGACAATGGACCTCTCCTACTTCCGCCCAGACAAACAGGCGATCTACATATCCTACCATATAATGCCTCAAAAGGCGCAGCCTTTATGTGGTTTGTGGAGCTATTATTGTGAGAAGAATTCGATCCAGGGGGTTAGGAATTTTTTCCCAGTTGACCACCTAAATCGGGGGT